>NC_041710.1:3461493-3573993 GCF_900700375.1 Denticeps clupeoides
TGGAAAAAAAGATGAATGTTGCATCGTTAATAAAAAAAAAAAACCTCTCTCCGCTTGCAGACTTGAAAACGACCTGTTCGATGAAGACGGGAACTCGTTAAGCGACCTGGGCTTCGACACCGATCAGCTGGCGATCCGGAGTCCGGCCAGCGACGACCTCTACCCGCTGTACTACAGCCCCCCCGAGAAAAGGTGACCCCCCACCCCCGGCCCCGCCCCGCCCCGCCCCGCCCCACCTTCATTTTAACGCAACGCCGAAACCAGACAGAGCGCCCGTAGAGGTGAAGGGAGGGAGGGATGGAGGGATCGTCCGCATTGTTCAGCAGCCTCCCTCTTTTCTCTCTCTCTCTCTCTCTCTCTCTCTCTTTCTTTTCGTTTTTCTTTCCGTTTGAAATCCCTCTGCATTTTCTCGCGATGACTCGTTCAGACCTTCCTCTCCTTTTCTTCTTCTGCCCTCCTTCTCGTCGCTGTTACCCCGTTCACTCATGATGTGTGTTTCACCTCAGAGCGGAAAGAGAAGCAGATGGAGAATTAGATAGAGCCTTGAGGGACATCCTGGTTGAGTTATCAGCCAGAAAGTATCTGCAGTCTCTGATGGCAGTGCGCGTAGGGTAAGGGCCATTTTCTTTACGCGTTTCTTCCTGTCCTGCCGCCACCTCACGTCACCTCATGCCATCCCAGCTCGTCTCTGTCTCCGTGGAGGTGGCATCTCGTCCTTTTATTTTGGTCTCGCTCCATTCTCTGCATTTTTTTGTGCCTTTTGTCTGCGCACTTCTGTGGGTGGGATCATGTGTCTCGAACAGAAACAGATCAGACTATTCAATGCATTATTTCATAGATATATACACATATACATGAAAATATAACGGAATCATGTTGCATATAACCAATTGCTCTTGAGATTCGTTACAGTTCGGTGGTATTTCAATTTACAATGTATTTAATTTGATTTTATCCATATGAACAATTCATGTCGTTAATCAATGCATTTTTTTTTGGAAACGAAATCTAACAAATATTTGTATATACATATCTATATTTAACGTCGATTTCGTTTCCATTCGGGGAGCGGGGCGGACCGCTGGCGACACCCGATCCAACACGCGACATTCAATTCCTACTGTTAAAAAAGGAATATTTATTGGCCGGGGATTATTCCCGATGGGAATTGCCCATAAATATTTAATTGACCTGACGTGACGTACATTGCAATTCCTCGTGTATTTTTTTTTAAATGGGGAAAATGCAATTCCAACAACCTCCTAATTTCCCAGTTATTTTTAGTGTGTGTGAATTCGGTGTGTAATGCAATATTAAACAGTTCACGTGACCCCCGGAGCGGACGTGATCGAGAACCGCCCCGCCCCCCTCCGCTAACGAACGAACGAAGGAATGGATGAATGAACGAATAAAGGGTGCGCGGCGGTGATTTAACGCGTGTGCGTGTGCGTGTACGTGTGCGTGTACGTGTGCGTGTGCGTGTACCCGCAGCGGCGGCAGCAGCGACGACGACGGCGACTCGGAGCCGCTCTCCAAGCGCCACTCGGACGGCATCTTCACCGACAGCTACAGCCGCTACCGGAAGCAGATGGCCGTGAAGAAGTACCTCGCCGCCGTGCTGGGCAGAAGGTACAGGCAGCGGGTCCGAAACAAAGGGCGCCGCTTTTCCTATTTGTAGCGTCCCCGCCCGTCTGTATATCGCCCCGATATAACTACCGACCAATCAGCATCGCGCCTGTGTTCTTTAAACATGTATTTATGTATGAAGTCAAGCCATTAAAATGAATATTTTAATAATAACATTGTTTTTTTTTTCTTTTTGTACAAAAAAAAGCACTTGAGACTGCACAGTTATACTTTGTGGACCAATCCTTTATTTCTTGTGTATATAACTCTATGTTGAAACCATGAGAGAACTATGAAAATGAAAAGGAGAAAAAAAAAAAGAAGCAATTGTGCACCTTGAACGTTACACGCCTGAAATCTTAAAACAATTTCATCGTCATCATATGCAGAAAAAAAAATAAATAGATTTTAAAAAGACAATCAAAGTTCTGAATGTTATATTTATTTTTGTAACCAGTGTGAGGAGGTAGAAGTACTAGCTAGAACATTTCTGCTTTTATTATTATGATTTGTTTTTTATTTTTATTATTTTTATTTTCGCCATGGAATTCTTCCATTAGAGAGTAGCCCACCCGGAAGCAGAGTGCATTGTGGGAAATGTGCTGGGTAGTAGCTGGCTGAAAGCCCCTAAAATGCTTTACTTTTTTTAAAGTGGGGAGGGGAGGGGGGGTTGATGGAGGTGATGTTGCTTGTTTTTTGGATGCCTTGCCTGCAAAATGAACATTTTACGAATATATGACATATCACTACAAAGTCACGTGTACAGCATATGTCTCCTTGCATATATGGATCGATTGACTGTCAATGGAGGACTTGTCGTCATTTTTGATTTTCTCTTTTGTTCACGTTCTCGTGTGGTTCTCGATGTTGGTTTCTCTCTTCATTGTAAAAGCGCAGCTAGAACCCGGTTCGCTGTAAATCTGGCCGCTGCAGGGTGGGCACGCGTGTCCCTTCGCCGCGTCCCACCTGGCAGAGAGCACAGCAGGGCGGAACCTTGTTGAACGAAACCGAGGAGAAACATTTCACCGAATCAAACCGAGAGGCGCGACGAGGTCAGACCCCGTCAGACCCCGTCAGACCCCGTAGGCCCGGCCAGATGTGTACATGGGGCGCTTCGCATGTGAATCCGGACTCTGGCAGGCGGCACTTGGGTCTTTCCCGTCGTCCATATGCATGGAATCAATCTTTCTCCAATTTGCCATTTCTCCCCCGGGCTTTATGTGGGCGTGTGTGTGTGTGTGTGTGTGTGTGAGAGTTCATCGAGTGTGAAAGAAACACAGCTTCTGTCTGTGGTGCCTTGCTTCAATATGAAAAAGAAGAAGAAGACGAAAAAAAAACAAAAAAAACGCCACAAATCGTAGATGGCATTTCAAGTGGCCCTACAATGCTGCAGAATATTAGCTTGCATTTCACTTTTCCATTCTTTTTCTGTGATATATTATTATTTTGGACTTGTTTCTGACTTGGTTTGACCGATTGTCTAATTTGACTTGAAGAGCATGGCCAGCCTATATAGTGAGAATATTTAATCTTATCCAAAAACAAAAAAGGAAAAAAAAAAAAAAAGTGGTGTAACATGGCAACGAAGTATTACTTGTTTCTGCAATGTTCTGACTGATGAATGTGTTTATTGTGACAAAGCAAAGTGTTTGTGTTGAATGCGTTGGTCATGACTCGGCCGGGACGTCCACGGGGAGGACTTCTGGGGTGTCTTCTGGCAGGTGGAGGCAACTGTGGTACCCGACTCGCAGCACAGTCTGTTATGTACATTTCTGAAAAGCGCCAAAAGCCTTAATGTGGAAGTTTATCTATATCTAAAAAAAAAAATAAAATTGTGTGAAAAAGTGAAAATTAGCTCAGTGACGTCGTCATATTTACACATAGAGCTCCTTAAGGGGGGGAAACGTTTTTAAATGTTAAAAAAAAAAAAAAAAAGTGTTGTAAGATTTGTATGAATAAATTTTTTTTTGTAAACAACACCATTCCAATGGATGTCTAATCTTTGAAGCCACAACACCGCGGACGCCTTTATCTGCACTCATTCCTTTAGTTTCGGCCATCATCATCATCATCATCATCGTCGTCATCGAACCAGAGTGATCTCCAGTGAGGGTTATTAATAACAGCGGTAAAAAGCCACATGTATGGAGCTGCACCTGAACATGGCTGGACTAGGAGGACTAAAGGGGGGAGAAGCCAGGAGGAGGCGTGACCTTTGCTCGACTGAAAGACGTATCGAGCGCCTCGGACCGGCACTGGGCACCGACCACGCAGGGAAGCAGCGGCCGCAGCTGTGCCTAAAGTCGCTGCGTTCGCCCCGAGCCAATAAATAAATAATCCGCCCTCCCATCTATGAAATTGATTTCTACCTGCACGGAGAAAAAAAAAAAAAAAAAAAAAAGAAATGAAACGATGGAAAATTGCGATGGAGCTGGAGTCCCGAAGGGCGTGGTGACGTGTGCGCTCTTGAAGACAGGACGGGGTCGTGGGAAGCGAGGGTAAGACACGCTGCTGGGCCTCAGCGCCCTCCCAGGACCTGTTGTCACCCCAATTTATTTCTGTGCTGCGCAGAACTTTGACCCGTTGTCCCACATGTTGAGGTGATGTGGATGTGACAACATTTCTCAAAACCCCAAACCTTCTTGACACGAATGCAGTCAAGCAGTGAAGGATGGTACAGGGTGGTAGTAGCCTAGCGGGTAACCAGAAGACCCAGGTTCAAACCCCACTTACTACCATCGTGTCCCTGAGCAAGACACTCAAACCTGAGTGTCTCCAGGGGGGGACTGTCCCTGTAACTACTGATTGTAAATAGCTCTGGCATCTGATAAATGCTGTAAATGTAAATGTAAAGGACGTCAGTCGGTCTCTTCCGCGCGTGTTAAAATGTTAAGCTGCTTTATTTGTCCCACATTGTCCCCACACATCTCATGAGTCCCGATCGACCTGCCTCTAAACTCTCAAGATGTACAGAAGACACAAACCTCAACCTAAAGGAATGGAAAAAAAAACGGCACTATCATACCAGCATTACAGTTCCGGTCCCGTAACCCTTTATTGGACCATGCAGATGACAATAAAACAACCGTTCACATTCATGAAGGGGCGGGTCACTGTTGTCTTGAAGAGGCGTGGCAGCAGCTTACTGGGTAACAAGCGCGGCCGTCAAGCCACTGACCCGTGAAGTCCGAGGTCCCTGAACGCGGCACGGAAACCTGGCACGACTCCGCGGGGACCGCACTCCTTAATTAGCGTGCGGAAGTCGCGGCAATAACAAATCCGTCAGAAGGGCAGCTGGAACGTTCACCAAATAGTTTGGCAGGCGCCCGTCCCATTGACGCCCCTAGTCCGAATGATCATGTCTTAGTGGGGAGAGATTGAGATGAGTTCACTGACCTAATATCCCACAAATCAGGATCTTAGGTCAATGTGGTGATGGAAATTGAAAGAAATCACCACATCAGGTTGGATTGTCAAACGGCAGCTCAAGACCTTCGTCTTTAGAGAATATTTAGATGAACTTGTAACCTTCTTATCGTCTGACTTCAGTATATAAACTAGAACAGAGTGAATAAAACGATTGTATTCATAGTGGAGGGTCCTAGTGAACCAGAACTGATCACTTCATCGATGGTGACATGGAAGCACGTTGTAGATCGCTCTGGATGTGGGCGTCTGCCAAATGCCATAAATGTAAATGCATCGAGGTTGTGGAGTGGCACACTGCCCCCAAGAGCAAAACGAGGGCGATGGAACGTGCAGGTCTCCGCGGGATGTTTCTGTGGTGACGTACCACGTGACACCAATTTCACCAGCAGAAATCTGCATGTTGGTGTTGGTTGTGGGCGTGGTCCCACGATGTGTTGACAGGAGGGGCTTAAAGAAGGTCAGTCACGCCTACATTGCTAATTCTCAGTCTATTAAAACTCGATTTTAAAAATGGGTAAAAGCTGAGATTGTAGTGAACATGGCCCATGCGCCACGTCTTATTTAGCGGCAGGAAAACGTGGCCCATAGTTGTCAAATGAAGCATCCAATGAGCTCTTTACAGCATTTACCAGACGCTCTTATCCAAAGTGACTTACAGTCAGTAGTTACAGGGACAGTCCCTCCCTGGATCAACTAAGGGTTAAGTGTCTTGCTCAGGGACACAATGGTAGTAAGTGGGGTTTGAACCTGGTTCTTCTGGTTCACAGGCGAGTGCGTTACCCACTAGGCTACTACCACCCGTACAATGGTCCTTTGGTCCCTTTTTTCCGAGGAAGACTCTGGAACAAGGACAATAGTCCTTGTTGTCCTGTATCTTTTTAATGTTGGAGGCGAGACGTAGAAGAACCGTTGACTCCGTTCATTCTCCACCGCCATCCTCCGACAGGATCTTTGTTTCTGCTAATTGCAACCGAGCCCCAGAAGAAGCGGGACCGGATTCAGCCCCGCACCTCCACTCAGCCGGAGAGGCCGGCACTTCCGACACGCCCCCCCCCCCCCCCCCCCCCCCCCCCCCCCCCCCCCCCCCCCCCCCGATTGGAGGTAATGAACTCCAACTGAGCTTCCTGTAGTCACACCACTAACACGGCGGCTGGGGAAATCACAACAGAACACACACGTACACGCTTCCTCCCCCGACGCCCCCCCACCCCGGGGGCGGGTCTGTCGGCGGATCAGCGGCTCATCAGGCATGCGGGGAAGGGCCCTCCTCCTCTACTGCCCAAATGGCCCTTTGATAACTTCTGCCGGCACTTAGCCGTGCAGCGGCGCTCTGGAGGGACGTGCAAATGGCTCCACTTAACCCACCGGAGGGCATAAAGGCGCCAAGATGGCTCGAGGCGTGTCAACAAGGCCCGGTCCACCAGGAAGTGCCGCGATCCGGAAGTTTGTGTGCTGCAGGTTGCCGGGTGGAGGCTGGTGGGAGCAGCTGGAGGCTGTGGGCGGGGCCACAGCTTCATTAGAGCGATGTGATCGGGGCGGCGTGGCCCACGCTTACGCCAGGATCCTGCCTCCCGAAGCTCACTAACCCAATCAGGGGAGGGTTGCTCGGCAACGGGCCGCAGAGGAACGCGCATCTGCGTGGGCGTGAGCGCAGCGAAGGCCCCATGGGGGCTCGCGACAGAATCGACGCCCGTGCCAGCGCTCAGAGAGCCCCCTGTTTGTGCAAGACGGGAGGAAGGGAGGCGGGGCCAGAAAACCGAGGAAAAGCAGACAAAGTACGCGGCGTGTAGGTGCTGACCCCCCCCCACCCCACAGAGGGAAAGGCTGATGCACGTCGGCGAGCGTAAGACGGCATTACACGGAGCACCCCTCACATCACAACACCCCCCCCCAAAAACCACTCCATTAAAATGGACATAAAATCATAAAATATATATATTTAAAACCCCCCCTCAGTCACTTGTTATGCACCTTGCACGTCAAAAAGGGGGAGGGGCCTGGCCTCCTATCCCACAGGGAATTTCGTAAAAAAAAAAAATATCCCTGGACCGCTTTCCATCTCCTCTTCTCGCCGCGCCGTTGCCGGGCTATGAAATATGCAGGAGCGCATGTGCGCACGCATGCGTGGGGGGGCGTGTGTTGCAGGAACTCCCGCGGGAAGTAATTTACAGTCACGCCGCAGTGTGTCAAAGGTAACTCTGAGGCGTTTGGTTACTAAGCAGGAGGGCAGAGTGTGTGTTTGTGTGTGTGTGTGTGTGTGTGTGTCAGACATGGCCAGGATCTGCACTGTCTCAGGGCCCGAGGCAGCACTCTGGACTTTACTCCTGAAGTGTTTCGGCGGGAGGGTAAGAATAAAGCACTCAGGGTCGCACTCAGACCAGGAGGAGGCGTGGCCGGGCCCCGCCCAAACCCGGGGCCATAAATCATTCAGTGGCATCGACTAAAAGGCTGGTGGTGGGGGGGGGGGGCTCGAGCACAGCCTCCCCCTCCGCCCCGCAGCTGCTGTCACTTGGCGCGGTCGGGGGACGCTGACTGTGACACGCCACCGGCCTCCGAGGGCCCCCAGAGCACACGCTGAAAATCCATGACTTGTAATGTTCGGAAGCCTTTATCACTGATTACAGCGCGTCTTGGGTCGTCTTCGTTTCTCACCCGTCTTTGAAAAGTGTAAAATTTTTCTCCGCCACAGTGGCGAACGTGTGAAAATGATGTCTCACACTCCATCAATCACGCTTTCACCTCACATCCTGATGGATCCTCGTATTGCTCTCTTAAAAGTATGGCCGTTCGGTCTGGAAATTAAATTTTCTGATGGACCCGGATGTGGTAATTCAAGAATCTGGGAAGGTCCTTGCAGCATCAGCTAAGATGTTACCAGCAGAAACAAATGAATCGCAGCACTAATGGACCGGCCTGGCAGCTTAAGACAGCTTCAGTAATAAGTGTCCAGATGCCCTCGTCTGCAGTGGCGTTAGGAAGTGGAATGTCAAAAATCCAAAGGTAGGTGGTGCTTTTGTTCCTACCACACCTAAAAGACGGATCGAGTTCAGACCCATGTCCCGCCTCTCCTCACCACCTTGCCTGTAGGGCTGCAAGTGGAAGTGCACCCTCTTACACCAACACACTACTAGCCAGTTACGTGACTGTAAGACACTTAACACTAAGTTGCTCCAGGGGGGGACTGTCCCTGTAACTACTGATTGTAAGTCGCGCAGACACGAACAGGGCAGCTTTATACAGTCATACACAGGTGAACACGATCAGGAAACATTACAAAGGACGAACATGAAACTCCGGTTCGAAATCCGGACCCGGAGTAGCCCCTGCCGGACCGGATCATGACAGTCGCTGAGTCGTGATGACCACGGCACCATCACATCCATGTTTTGTATGTGATTGCATGAGACGGCTTGCCCCGAAACCCCACCCCTTTTATTATTCTGCATGAAACGCGGCAACCATGAGTTGCGAAACATTACTTTATTCCACTGTATCTGGGAGGTCACACTTGGAGAGTAGCTCCTTAAACCTCCCAAGCAGAGGCAGAGATTTTAGGGGACACATGGCTCAGAGTTTTTGAGGAGTTGCGTTAATTGTTGAGACTGCGATGTCGCAGAACCTTGGAGGGACAGGACAAATCTGCAGAGACGTTAAATCCTCCCACTGATTCCAGATTGAACACAGGGCTGCCTATTTACAACCCAACACTTGCAGGATGTGGCTCAGCTTTCACACGCTTCTTTTCTCAGAAGGCTTCTGAAACCAAACGATGTTCGGAATAGACTGCACGTTCCTCTGCAAGGCACGGGGACGATCTAAAAAAAAGACAACGCGGCGTCTCTCCTTCTCCAGCAGTATGCTGCAGGTGATTAAGATCGCAATGTTGCTTCGAACGGAAGTAGCTGGACGAGCTAACAATGTGCCACGCTAATCACCGCCGGTGTCACATCAGCCAATGAAAAAGCCATTTATTTGTGGCCAGTTGCACCACGAGAGCTGGAATGAGCGCAGGAGGAAGCCGGGTACCGATCAACAACTGGATCTGGCTCTGAAATCCCACTCTTTCCAGGACAGGTGGAAGAAAAGGAAGATCACATTTGCTTCTGACAGCTCACACACCTACACACTTCTCATATGTGCAATATGTAGGACACAGCGGAGCCGCCCATGGCTTTTCATAAAAGTTTTTTTTTCTTGTGCCAGAAGAAAGCCCCCAAAACCACCTGTTAGAGGACGAAAGAGGAAGAAGGAGCTTGCAGTGCATTAACCATGCATGTTATTCCCACAATGCATTATTCCAGTGGTACCATCAGGTGAGTGGCGAGAAAGAAGAAAGAAGACAGACTGGTGGCAATGGGTCGAGAGGTATGGAGAGCGAGGGAGGGAGATAAAGTGAGTGCTGAAGAGCCGACTGCACGGCCAGGCTCCTCACTCACACCTGCACAGACAGCATCTCTCTCTCTGGGGGAGCCGGAGACAGGAGAGGGGCTGAGGGACACTTCAGGAGAGCCTCGGCGCTCCCCTGCGGCGGATGCTGGCTCCGCCTGTCACACGCCTGATGGGGACTTCCTGTCAGCTCGCTCGACTTAAACAAGCGAACATGACTCATCCAAAAAAAAAAAAAAAAACCCCAGCAGATTTATATATAAATTCTGAGGGACGAGGATCTAAACAAGGTTGCGGGGCGAACGAGTGCGGTCCATTTGTTGCTGTGCAGCACACTCTGTTTCGGCCTGAATGACTCAGTGGTTCATTCACAAACTTCAGCTGCTTCGGCAGGCCATATATAGCCCGAGTGCACAGCTCCCACTGCATCCTCCCACTCTCAAGCAGCCAATTACAATGGATATATACGTACTTCATACACACACACACATATACCCATATATATATCCATACAAATATATCCACAATCCCATCCACATTGTACATTTCGCAGAAACTAAGGTTCCGGAAAAAAGTTCATGCTGGTTCTGATAGAGGGTTTGTTTCCGGGATGAACTGTGTCCACCATCTAAAGCTCCAATGTTGGACACAGGAGCGTCAGACATGGATCACAGTGCGGTAGAAGAAGGTGTCCTGTTCTGATGATTCTTAGCTCATGGAGACCACTGGGTGGCGATATAAAATGTAAAGGCCTTTTGTCTGTCCATTTCTGGCCTTGAAATTGGTGATGGGTTGAACGTATGGAATGGCAAATAGTACAAAGTGCTAAAGCAGTGGCAACGTTAGTGGCACTAGCGGGATCAGCCTTTGATTCTTGTCCTGTTTGCTGTTCCGACCTGAATTTATGAAGCCGAGCGTACGCGTCCTGTGCTTCCGGTCTGCCACGCCGAACGCCGTTCCCTGTGACAGAAACGAATACTAAATGAACAGCTATGGTCTTACCCAATCAATCAATTCTTTCATGCTTCTATACAAAAGGTGGATGTCATATTTAAAGGGATTCACGGTAATCCTACCATCGCTTAGTAGGTACTAGGTAACACTGGAGACCATATGGAAGACTCTGGAGTTGCCCCTCAGAGTTGGGAATTTGAGCCGTCTAGTCCCCCCCCTCCCCATTTCTGTACAGGCATTGATGGATGCCTTTTAATGGCCGAAGACAATGAGGCGGGTGGCAAAGCAAGAGACAGAGACAACTGACTGCAAAGAGCTGAACATCTGCCGAAGTGTTGCTGCACCCCCGAGCGCTCCCTCCACCGAATGTGAATAAGCGGGCTCGTGCTGTGCCCGCGACGGTAATTACCACCAGTCTCGGGCTCGTCCGCTTCCCCCAGCGCGAAACCCACCGAGCACACGGTTCTTTTTTAACGCGACGACATCCACATTCATCCACAGGCCAGCAGCGTCGCGTGTAAATCAGACTCAACAACTTCGATTCAAAACGCTGAGCCTCAACACCAGAGGGTATCACACGAAAAAACAGCAAGAAAAGAGGTAGTTTATGATGAAATGTCTTCGCCAACAAACCTTTACGACGTGACGTGACGTAACGTAAATACCGGTCATGAGATGATAGTATATCATGTAATATTGTTGCTTAATAAAAACGAGAGAAGATATGATTTAAAAAATAAGAACTATATTAAAACATTTCTTCTGTCAGGGCCCGGGTCCTGAGGTGCAGGTCGTGGGTGAAGCTGGAAGGGAGTCCAGACTGCGAGGGAGGGTGAGGCACGAACGGCCACGCCCTGTCTATGCTTTGCGCTTCCGCCAAACAGGTCAAACAAAAACAGTTGTAGAGATGAAAAAGGTGCAGGTTCAGTTACAGTGCGGAAAGTGCTCAAGAAATTCACGGAAAAAAAGACCAAAACAGCCATCATAGGTGCACAGACATTGTGCTATACAGAGAGGGGTAGACAGAATTGTATTACAAAAAATGCAATATACAAACAATTCTCACTAAAATAAGACTAAAATGCTCAGACTGAAACTTTTTTTAGGGTAAAATGAGTATGGACGTGGCTCGACACAAAGACTAGAGTAAAACTAAAATGAAGGGACGTCATCAATAAAAAATAAAAAAACACTATATAAAACACCAAAAACCATATAAACAGGCATGATAGCACTGACACCCTGATTTTTATTTATTTAGCCTGTATTTAACCAGATCGTATTTGTAAGAGATACCTTCGGCAGAGGTGGCACAATGACAATCACTTCACATTCCCTTTACTTCACTGGTCAAGACACTGGTCTGTGCAGAGCACAGAAAAAACACACCAGTTGATTTCTGAAAAAGCATGGTTTTAAAATACACACATACACAGAAAGAGATTACCTGGACTCTTTTACCAGACTCTTTACCAATATGGCAGTGGTGGCTGGTTCGAATCCTGGTCCGCAAAGGTGCCACTGAGGTGCCACTGAGCAAAGCACCGTCCCCAAACACCGGTCCCCGGGCGCCTGTCATGGCTGCCCACTGCTCACTCAGGGTGATGGGTTAAATGCAGAGGACAAATGTCACTGTGTGCACCATGTGCTGTGCTGCTGTGTATCACATGTGACAATCACTTCACTTTAGAGCTTAGAACTTCAGGGAAACTGCAAACCTGTGTTTTTTAGTCAAAGTGCTGTTCCAAGAATCAAGTAATGAAGATCTAAAAGCTTCTTTTTCCAGGTTCTCCAGTATGCCTTACAGAATGGCTTTACATATGAACAAGACGAGGATGCAAAGATGGCTAGTCGACCTCAGCATACATCACACAATGATGAGTGGAATGAAACCCCAATCCCACCATGATACAGATTATCCAACATGCAAAAACAATGAGCAGATGCATTCATCTTAATGGTCAATAATAGGCCAATTGGAATTTGGAGATTTTAATTATTTCAGTTTTACATTAAAAAGAAAAGGCAGACTTATTTCTGTAACCAAGTCATAAAAGGAGCTTCAGCTTTTAAGGAATATGCTATTTAAAATCCTAGATATTTAAAAGTAGATACTGATTCAGTGTGTTGCCCGCTTTCTCAGACAGTGCTGATCTTATCGCGTTTGATGTGCCAAACATGCGCTTTGAACAAGCTGTAGATGACCAAGCAGTTCCTGTACTCTGTCGAATGCATTTTGATAGTATTCTGAATCAGTGCAGATTTGTAAATCACCGTCATTGGCAAAGAAATCAAAGATGGTAGAACAGTAGAAAGGATAATAGCAGGCACGCTTTGAATAAAACCAGAAAGCAGCGATTTCTGCATCTGCTCTGACTCATTTTCACTTGATACAGCAGGAAGACTTTAGGAATGCACTCATTTATTCGGCATTTGTTGTGCATCAGCCAATGTTCAGTCACCAATGGCTGTGGCCCATGCTTATCTGCTGCGTCTCATCAATTTTAAAGCTTTTCAAACAATTATTTTCCACAAATGTGAAGTTTTCGTTAATTTGCAAAGTTGTGCGGTTGCCAAGATGCATTGAATACGTTCAGTTATTCTTGTAATGTAGTTTCCTTGGCAAATGAACCTGAAAATAAAGAATAAAAACAACATTATTGGTGTGAGTTGCCAGGCCTCCAGCCAAAAACGTCCTGCTGCGAGGCATTAATATGAATACATGTGCATGTACATAATTAAATACATCTATACTCCCCATTCAGGACTAAAATGGGGCAATTTATGATTAATGATAATTTGGATTTAAATGATTAAGTGTTAACTATATGGTCAGCAGGTAATAGTGATTATGATTTATTTTATTCCTAAATACTACTGTTGTCTAGCCCTGCAGAAGCAAAGACTCAATATTCCTACTAATGTAAATGAATGGTTTAGAGAGGATATTGATCAAAGAAATGTGTGTTTTATGTGTGTGTTTTATCCCCTACAGAGGGATAAAGATTCATAAAGATTGAAGGAATGTCTTAAGTACAACCCTGTGATAATTCATTTTGATGAATCAATCAATCAATTTATATTTGTACAGAGTTTCCTACAATGTACATTTTGTCACAGAGTGCCACACATCAGAACAGAGTTCAAGGCCCCTAGTGAGCAAGACAAAGGCAACAGGGAAAAGGAAGTAACCTTAAGAGGAACCGGTCTTCCTCTGGTCAACCCATGGTTGTTCATGTCATCCAGGCTTTGGCAGGAAAGTCAGAAGGTAGCAATGTTCGGCTTTAAAGTCCATTGATATTGTAAATGAGAGTTCTATGCAGATATTAGCATATATCTTGAAAGAAGGAATTTATTATCCACCTGGGAGTGAATGCTATGAGACAAGAAGTGTTAGAATAAAGTTAATAAGACAACAAACACATGAACACAAGCTGGACTGTATAGATGTGTCCATTGGAAGGTTATTATACAGTTCTTCTTCTCTGTAAAAAAATGCTTACTGGGCCTGTACACGATGATCAGGATTTATCCTGTCAAGTAAAAGCAACGCTATGTGCTGTGCTCAGGCCTGGAAGGCATCTGAGATGTACCTTCACACCACGGACCGGTGTTTTGTTGTCTGATGCATCAATATTTCAGAACTTGTCTTTATTGTGGAAGAAATGAACAATGGATGCTCCAGAAGCAAGAAGCCCTGCTCTTGTCATGTTATGAGGTTGTATCTGTGCTCCTGGCACCATTAATACTGACGAGTTCAGTGAGATGTTGCTGCAACATATGCTGCCTTCAAGCTGGAATCTTCTCCAGGGATGGCAAGGATGTTCTAACATCTGCGCTGAGGAACCTACTGACCGAGTGAGGAATCTGAGGGGACCTTATCTCTTAATCTCTGGAAATGAAGCATTGTTTGAATGTTTTCCTCGTCCAGAGGCAGGAGAAGTTGTTCCTGAGTTTCACTGCAGGTCTGAAGCAAAATATGCTGCTTAGTCCTGAAGCCGGCGCATCGATCTGCTGCTCATAAACAACAGGCTCTGTCAGCAAATTTCTATTTTTACATGCGGGGGGGGTCAGGGAGACTCTGGAGAGGTGGAGCTGCGCCACTCACTCCGCTCAACAGGAGCCCGGGCCCTGTTTAAGCTTCAATCTATGCAATTGCGCGCGAAGCCGAAATGGAGAAGACGCCAGCAGATGTTGCCGGCCCCGGTAATTGTTGCATTGTCTAGGAGGCTGTTGCGATTCCTCGCCACTTCCCACAGTCCCCTGGGGCCACCCACTTTACTGATTTTTCTTCACGTGTGACAGATTACCTATACGGCGCGAATGCGCTGTGTGGTAATGAGGCGTTCTTTGCCCGATGTCAGCAGGCGATCTGATCAGCCCGGCCCGAAGCAAGACGAGTAAGTACACAGGGGTCCGCCAGGCTGAGCGGAGTTATTTTAAACCGGCACTTTAAAGGACCGCGGAATTAATGCCGAGAGACAGTAGTGGAGAGGACGGCCGCGGCGGCCCATTCAAGGCCGGCAGCAGGACAAATGGAAACGTTTGTACCTCTTAAAAGGTCATTCAGATATTTTAACCGAGGCCTTTCACCGGGCCCCTCTTGCCTCGCCACCACGGATTCACTGGCGACAAAAGAAATACTTTGCCCGCTGTTTCGATCAATGGAGGAATCGCTGGCGTGTGTCAATCTGCAAAGGGCATGTGCTTTAGCAGCGAGCCCAAAAATGCAGAAACGCTTATTGCAACCGGTGTTGAAACAGCAGAACATTACGTTGCATTAGACCAGGGAGTCATGGCGAGTGACCAGAGGGAAAGTCATGTGGAACTAATGTTTAACACTATAGTTGTTTTAAGTCTTTTAGGCTTTTTGCGTCAAACTGTCATTTTAGTCTTTATTAGTCTTAGTCACGTACAGACTCATTTAAGTCTAGTAAGAGCATTTTAGTCTTATTTTTGTCAAAATTATCCATGACTATTTTAGTCTAGTTTTAGTCAACAAAGACAGAGAAAAGAAACATTTTCTTTTAGCCAAACCCATTTTATAATTAAAAAAGGTTACGTTTTTATTATATTATTCAGAGATGGCCCTAACAATTTCGGAGCCCCAGGCAAGATTTTAAGTGCCATCCCCTTGCATCACAGTAAGCTGCTAGTGTAGATTTTCTCACTGGAAATGGAAAACCATTGTCTTACAATTGTATTTTAATAATCCAATTGTAATTTTAAAATGTTTCGAAAGAAGAAAGTACCAAAAAATATGAACTTGAGCTTGACACATCAAAAAATGACCATCCCCACGAGTAGAAGGTAAAGGCTAATTAGACGCAGGGCTCTCACATTTTGAAGACAGGTAAGAGTGACATTCCACTAAACCCCTCCACCACCAATGCCTCAGGAATGGGGGAGTTTCGTTAATAATTTTATTATCAGTGTTGTTGTTGGCATTAATTTTCTCAGACTTGGCAACATAAAAGAAAACAAAAATACCAAATGCACACACAATGCAAATACATAAAAGCCATGATTGGGATGGACTGGGACAGAATGACACTTCAAACTTCATTCTTTAATGCTTGTTAAGCGTTAAGCATGTGGTAAACTGAGTTGAAGGTGTGTGTATGTGTGTGTGTGTGTGTGTGTGTGTGTGTTTGTGTGTATAAATATACTGTACAGGCCAAAAGTTTGGACAAAAAAGTTTGTGTTTTCTTTATTTTGATGACCATTTACGTTGGTAGATTCTCACTGAAGGCATCAAAACTATGAATGAACACATGTGGAGTTATTTACTTAACAAAAAAGGTGAAATAACTGAAAACATGTTTTATATTCTAGTTTCTTCAAAATAGCCGCCCTTTGCTCTGATTCAAGAGGTTGTCAACTGAAATGGAGTTCCCAGAGGTGTTTAGCACTTGTTGGCCCCTTTGCCTTCACTCTGCGGTCCAGCTCACCCCAAACCATCTGGATTGGGTTCAGGTCTGGTGACTGTGGAGGCCAGGTCTCCACGTAAATGTAAATGTAAATCCTGTTAAATTTTCTGATTTGTATTGTTCTTTATATTTTTATAAATTATTTATTGTTCTGGCAGCTCAGGTGGCACTTTATTTTTTTATTTTTTTAAAGTGTTTATTTGGCAGATGTAAAGCATACATGTGTATATTTTTTGTGTTAGTCCATTTTTATTTTATTTTATTATTATTATAACAGCTCAAGGAGCAACATGACCTCGAGGGGAAGTTCATTCCACCACCGAGGGGCCAAGATGGAGAAGAGTCTAGATGAGCGTCTTCCTTTTACCTTCAGAGACGGAGGGACCAGGCGAGCAGTACTGGAGGCTCGGAGTATACGAGGTGCAGTGCGAGGTGTAATAAGGGCTGTGAGGTAGGATGGTGCTACTCCATGTTTGGCTTTGTAGGCCAGCATCAGTATTTTGAACCTGATGCGTGCAGCTACTGGGAGCCAGTGGAGGGAACGTAGCTGAGGGGAGGTGTGGGAGAACTTGGGAAGGTTGAAGACCAGTCATGCTGCTGCATTTTGTATTAGTTGTTGAGGTTGAGGTACATAGAGGTAGACCAGAAGGCATTTACAGTAATCCAGTCTTGAGATTACTAAGGACTGAACCAGTAGTTGGGTGGCCGGGGTTGACAGATAAGGGCGGATTCGTCTGATATTGTAGAGAAGGAATCTACATGAGTGGGAAAGGTTGCTGATGTCAGTTGAGAAGGAGAGTTGGTTGTCTATTGTTACTCCAAGGTTGCGGGCTGTTGTTACGTTCTGTATTGATCGGCTGTAATGGCACGTGAGGCGACTGAGCACAAACAAGCCAAATATGTTTGCGCAGCCCAATGAAATCAGAGATCTGTACCATATCATGCTAATAAAATAAAATGAAGGGTAAAATTATCGTACATCATGGGATTTTTGGACTTATTGTACCTTGTACAGAGGGTAAAATTGTGGTACAAATCCGATAATTATCGTACTTCTGGCAACACTGGTTGTCAGTGAACAGGCTGTAAAATGTTACAGACACTCAGCATTGAAAAACTGATGCTAATTGTCTGGGTGAAATTTCCTATCAGTCAAGTTGTCATTGTTTGTGAATTTGTTGGAACATTAAAACACAAGATGACTTACTCTTTTGCACCTATGGATGGAATCAACAAAATTTTCAAAAGATTTGGTTACAAGTTGCAGAATAACATGAAGAATTCCAGGAAGCTTTATTAATGGTGGAACAATGCAGTTATTTTTTTGTTTGGCTGGTAAGGGACAGTCTGTTGGACCCAGCGGAGAAGTGCGTGTTTCAGGGTGATACAGGAAACGGGAAGAGAATCTTTTGTCTAGTTTTTATTTTGGACACAATATTTAGCCTCAACAACTTGATATATTTCATTATAGTCATCGTCACATGACCAGCATTTTCAAAAAGGTTTGTTGACAAAGATAATTTGTCATTATTTTCATTGACGAAAACAAAACTTTTTGACATTAACATTTAACATTGTCGTCCTTATTATGCCAGGATAGAATCTTAAGAATCATAATTACGATGTTTTGCGCATTCATGTGCTTAACTGGGAAATCTGTACAAGTCTTGGCAAATGTTTTATGGCAGATGCCCTTCATGATGCAACCCTCTCCATTTACCTGTGCTGAAAGCCAGGACGGCAGCGGGTCCAGATGGAATCAGCTCAAAGCTGTGTGGGGTGTTGGTGCACATATTTAACCTGAGCCTGAAGCTGGGGAGAGTCCCACAGCTCTGGAAAACCTCTTGTGTGGTTCCAGTGCCAAAGACTCCACATCCCAAGGACCTCAATAGCTACGGGCCGGTGGCTCTGACATCCCACCTGATGAAGACCCTGGAGCAGCTGATCCTGGTGCAGCTTCGACCTATGGTGAGCTCATCACTGGACCTGCTTCAGTTTGCTTACCAGCCTGGCATTGCAGCAGTCTTCACAATCTACCCTGCAGACTTCTCCTACAACTCTACCAACTGCTTCCTGCAGAAGTTCTCTGATGACTCTGCAATAGTCGGCCTCATCACTGATGGGGACGACAGGGAGTACATAGAACTGACATGGGACTTTGTGGACTGGTGTCAGCAGAACTACCTCCAGATCAACACTGGAAAAACCTAAAGAGCTGGTGGTAGACTGAACATCCAGGGTATGGACATTGAGGCTGTGGAGAGCTACAAGTACCTTGGGGTTCATCTGAACAATAAACTGGACTGGACTCATAACACAAATGCTCTCTACAAAAAAGGGCAGAGCAGGCTGTACCTGCTGCGGAGGCTCAGGTTTTTTGGAGTACAGGGGCCACTCCTGAAGACTTTTTATGACTCTGTAGTGACATCAGCCATCTTTTACAGTTTGGTCTGCTGGGGCAGCAGCATCTCCGCTTGGGACAAAAAGAGACTTAATAGGCTGATCCGGAGGGCCAGCTCTGTTCTAGGATGCCCTCTGGACCTGGTGAGTGACAGGAGAATGGTGGCTAAGCTGTCATCCCTGTTGGACAACATCTCCCACCCCATGCAGGAAACTCTGACAGCACTGAGCAGCTCCTTCAGTGGCAGGCTACTGCATCCACCATGTAGGAAGGAGAGGTTAAGAAGGTCTTTTCTTCCAACTGCTATCAGACTATAACAAAGACCTCACAGTTGACCACACACACACACACAGACAAACAAATACACACTTCAACTACATCACGGTAATTATCAACTGTACAGGTGTACCCTTTGCACTTTACCCATTTTACCCATTATTTTCCCCATTGCACATGTGTAGATCTCAATTGTACATTTGTAGACATATACATATTAGAGGTGGGCATATATTAATTTTCTTAATCTAGATTAATCTCACTGTAATCTTGGAATTCATCTAGATTAATCTACATTTTAGATTAATCTACATTAATCTACATTAATCTAGATTAAAATGGCTCATTTGAATTCTGCCGAAGGCATTCAGAATATGTGTGCTACCCAAATAATGACTAAAAGTAAGTCTTTGAGAACGGGTTTCTCAAGCCAGATGGCGCATTAGACCAGGGGCTCATCTCCTGTTTCCAAAATGCATCACAAACTGCTTGAGAAAGCTGTTCTACTATGATAGTTGGTGATGAAAATAAATTATGTTCAATAAGATGTACTTGTGTTTACCAACTGTTTATTCTGTTAAATAGTTGCAATAGTTACCACGTCACGTTTGATGTGGTCATTTCCAGTTCGAAGACTCGTTCTCGCCCCCTACAGTGCAATTCGGCTAGGTATACATCTGCGCTAAAATATCAAGGTGAAAGTCATCATAGTGTAGTGGTTCTTCTTCTGCGTTGTGTAACTTTTTGATTTTGTTTCTTGAACCACAAATGATGAGCTGACACCCAAGAGATTTTCTGTGCAAAGTGTATTCTGTACAAAAAGCAAGGTCGCGTCAGAACATCACGTCACACTACACCTCTCTCTACAATATACAGTATTAAAAGAACATAAAAAAATATTCACAAAATAACACACATGCAAAATATTCCTAATATGTACATAAATTAAAATCAAAGAAATAACTTTTTGCACACAAACCCCACGCACCTCTCACAGCTCACGCCATGTGTCCAAGAGACCTGAACCGGGTGTCAAAAACAAAAGTCTTTAGGAAATAAGAAAATAAAAGACACAAGAAAGAAGAAATATACTTATAAATCTAGTGTAACCATTTAACTCCGGCACGATAGCTTGCGTAGTATAGACCCAGCTCCCAACCCAACTTTGTGAATAGATTAACGGCGATATTTCTTTTATCGCCCGATAAGAGTCTCACGTTAACGCAGCACGTTAACGTCGATAACGGCCCACCACTAGTACATATACATATTTATTTTTGCTGCTGCTATTTACCTCTGTTTTTGCTGCTATTACTTCTGTTTCTATCCACTTTCTGCTGTAACAAATGCAATTTTCCCACTTGTGGGACTAATAAAGGTTGATCTTATCTTATCTTAACTCCTACCCGGCGAAGCGCTGTACTCAGATCAGGCCGCCACAGTCGATACCGGCACTACTTTTTTAACGAAAATCACCAAGAAACATGACCGCAGAGGCAGAATCCTCCACGTTTGCATCGAAATGCATCGATTATGAGATTCCTTTCTACACCCTTAGTGGAACAGCACAACAGGCTAAACAGGACTGAGGGCACTGGGTCATTTTCGCAAATGTGACTGTCTGGCATGGCCACCAGACATTGTTTCTCACTCACAACAATACAGCCAGCTTAATTCATCATAAATTGATTTGACTGACAAGGGCTGCACTAGAATAGTTCAACGTTTTTTAAACTGTGAAGCAACGGACTCATAATTCAGTTCGACTCGGGAATAACAGAGAAGATGTGAGAACCTCTGCTTTACACACAGGGCCAAAGAAAAAAAATGTAATCAAATAAATACAACACTGTCATGTCCCTGGAAATCACGTTGTTCGAACATCATGCTGCAAGTTAATGAAATCTGAGCTCCTTGTCTGCACCTGACACCCCCGTTTGGACTCGACAGAATTCTAGCCTCATGCTTCACAGTGTCACAGGGTGGGATTCTCTATATGAGTTTTTTTTTTTTTTAATAACAACCTCTTTCACCCCAGCACACTTCCTTTTGTCCTGGCCGTCACACACCAGATGTGTCCCCCCATAAATCTAATAGAGACGCGCAAGGCCCCCGGGGGCTGGGCGTGTGTGTATAGGGGTGGTGCTGGTTGTCACCGAGTACACAAACAGAGGGGGGGTGCACGCTCCGCTCCTGAGCCCCTTATTAGCAGGCTCAGGGTGTCAGCGGTGTCACTGGTTAATCCGTGCACCCCTCCCTCCCCGGACCCAAGGGAACCCCTCCGTCTCGCGGCCCCTCCATGACAGATGGGGCCTTTTTTCCCAGCATACTAATCACGACTATTGGAGGATTCCAAAGGCCCTGCGTTCGGCCGATGCTGCAGCCTGTTGGGAGCCATGCGCCTTCCCAATGGGACCTCAAACAGCGGCTTTCCCTACAGCAAGGAGGACAGAGGAACATGGGGGACATAATTACTTTCTTGGAGAAGACGAGGCAGGAAATACACTATGCAAATATGTTGAGATATGGAGGGATAATAACGTTCATTTTAGAATAAAACGATACGTTTAAATTGTTAATAAAATAGAGGATGAAAAGGCACCACCTGCTTTTTAATAAAAAATCTATACGTCTTTGTGACTCACGGGGGAAGTCAAGAAAACGCAATAAAAAAATCCAGACGCGCGGCAAAGTTTACTTGCAGCTAACTTGGAAATATGGAATTTTTTTTTTTCATTTTGTCTAATGCGCCAAAAAGTGCAACAAAAACAATAAGCGCAGGTGTTCTAATTATAGCCGCGCACTCCCACCCACAGCCGCCCGAGACTGAAAGCTGAAGTACCCGAGTGAAGGCGGCGACAAAAGGGAATCCGCCCGAGATTTGCAGTCACAAAGCGTTACCTCTCGGCTCGAGTCACGCCGGCACAGCTCGTCACCAGGCCGACGTGCCGCTCACACGTCTTCAGAACCCTACGGGGACCCTCCTTCGGCCGAGCTGCTGCCTGGGATGGACCGGAACCGAATCAGTGTCATGATCCGGTCCGAAAGGGGTTACTCCGGTCCGGAGTTTCACTGTTGTCCTGTGAAATGTCCCCTCATCGTTTTCACCTGTGTCAATTGTATAAAGCTGCCCTGTTCGTTTCTGTTCGCCGTCAGGTCTCTAAAGTTCTGTTCACCAGTGTCAACGTCTCGGATGTCTCCCCTGTCTTGTGCTTCACCATTAAACCCCGGTTTCGTGATGTCAGGTGATTGCGTCCTTCATTCCTGGTCTTCTCGTCACTCTTCGTCCTGCTCGCCCTACACCCGCCTCGTCATGCCCGCGTGGTCGTGACCATCAGAGTCTCCACCCGAGTCTGCTTGTGGCAAGGACGATGAGGAGAACCGTCCCGGAACGGACAGGCGTGACACCCAGCTGCCCGGGGCCCTGCCGTCAGGATGCGAGCGAGCTACGGCGCGAATGCGTGCGCAGATATCTGACTCGGGCCATTAAATAGTCATGGAACAATACAGGGGCGGCTAAATAAGCAAGCAGGGCCCTGGCAGCGGCGATGAATAAAACATCTTCATGCCACACAGTATCTGTGTCCGCTTTGAACGGTCCGCCCCGGAGGACGCCCGGCGACCAAAAACCCTTGGATGTCGCAGCAGACTTTATGCCACACAAGCCAAGGACCGTTTGGCCTAAATAGTGTTTAAACATCAGAACACGATTGCAAGAAACCAGCCTAGTGGGCAACCAGGGCCAGTGGGTGGCCTAGCGGTTAAGGAAGCGGACCCGTAATAGGAAGGTTACCACTGAGGTGCCACACGCTGCTCCCCGGGCGCCTGTAATGGCTGCCCACTGCTCCCCAAGGGGTGGATACGCTGCAGTGTATCACAACGACAATCCCTTCACTTTCACTTTCGGAAGGCCCAGGTTCAAACCCCACTTACTAGCATCGTGTCCCTGAGCAAGACACTTAACCCTGAGTGTCTCCAGGGGGGGGGCTGTCCCTGTAACTACTGGTTGTAAGGCGCTCTGGATAAGGGCGTCTGATAAATGCCGTAAATGTAAAAAAGTCTACACAATGTATATTTTAAAAACTTTTCCCTGAACATACAAAATACAAAAAGTGTACAATTAGCATAAGTGTGCACACCCCACTGGAATGTTATGGCAGGACCAAAACGGGATGTCCCTGTGGGTTCCATTTACCTCTTATTCAGAACGTTGCACAGGAATGCCAGAGAGCTAATCCGTGACACCCTAGAGAATTGCACGTTCATATTCACTTGAGGCACCTACGTCTTTTTTGTTGTGCTTTCAGCACTGCTAGAAAGCAGTCCTGTGTGTTTTATTAGGACGGGTTCATTCGTTCCAGATTCTTCAGCACCACCACCAAGCCTGCCAACGGTCGGCCCAACGTATCTGCCCTTGTGGCGCGCCCACACCCCTGGAAGGGAATTGTATGAGACAGCTATGGCCAAACTAGCCAGTTCTTGCCCACAAGAAATGCGACAGAACTCAATGTGAGGTGATGCCCACTGCCTTTATTCCCAAGACAAAGCTTGGCACAGACAATGACATTAGGAAAAATAAATATAAAGAGTTGAACAAGACTTGGCCTTCAGCCATGGGCACCATGTAACTCGACCACACAAAAAAAAGGTGTTGGCATTAGAGCACTTCCAAAAATACTAAGTTCCAATAAGTCCTTGTTATTCACTGGAAAGTTTTTGGAGAAGCAGAGGTCATCACACCAACACAGGGCAAGAAATCGACGTGGGTCCAGATAAACCCAAAAGGATAACAGCAAAGCATCATGGGTTTTTCAAATGGCAAAAAAAAAGCCATCCAGACACATCATGTCAGCTGACCCCCAACCGACCAATCACAGGAATCTTTGGTCCCAAGGCAGGAAGGAACTCCGCCCCTGCATGTGGGAGAGAGAGCCCTGGAGGACTTTAACACCTTTTCTATTTACAGGGCCTTTCACTCCTTCTCTAATTTGCAGATTGCATAATTATGGGTTTGCGTGGATCATTCATGAATTACAGTTATTCACCATGTCGGTTAATTATAGCCCAGCTCAGTGTTGCAGGTATTATTATATCCTCCCAGGTTCTTCTTCACTCTCTCTTCCTCTTTTCACCTCTGTGGAGGGAAAATGTCATGACAGGTTTGACTTTTGGGGGTAAAAGTGCGACTTGTATCTCATTACACCTACTCTGAAATTGTCAGGTGTTCTGAAAGATCTTAAACAGGCACTTTAAGGGAACGGCAGCAGTGCATCAAAAGTGCTCTGCGCTCAGCTTTATATGAACATCCAAGGCCTAAACAAGTTAACCCATTCCCTTTCTTTACCACATTAAAATGCAGCTACTTTGGTGGTAGCCTAGTAGGTAAGGAAGCAGAACTCGTAATTGGAAGGTTGCAGGTTCAAATCCCAAACACCCAAGATGCCACTGAGGTCCCCTTGATCAAGGTACCATCCCCAGGCGCCTGTCATGGCTGCTTACTACTCACCAAGGTGATGGGTTAAATGCAGTGGACACATTTCGTTGTGTCACCGTGTGCTGTGCTGTGCATCACAATGACAAAAACAATCACTTTCACTTTTTATTTACTTAATAATTACATCTATAATTAGGGCTGTCAATCTGATTAATTATTTTTTACAATTTGTCACTTTTTAATTAATAAAGGCAGCTCTAATTCATATGTAAATCTATGACAGTGACAAGTGTGTAATAGCGTGTGTCATAGGCTCAGTGACATGTAGTGACAGGGAGATGATCTGGTCGTTTTTCATTAAATAAAAGTGAAAGTGAAGGTGAAGTGATTGTCATTGTGAAACACTACAGCACAGCACACAGTGTCACAACGAAATGTGTCCTCTGCATTTAACCCATCACCCTTGGTGAGCAGTGGGCAGCCATGACAGGTGCCCGGGGAGCAGCGTGTGGGGACGGTGCTTTGCTAAGTGGCACCTTGGCGAATTGGGATTCGAACCGGCAACCAACCGCCAGGCCACCGCTGCAACCACTGAAAACAGAAATATAATTTTGTGCTAATTACTTTGATTCCCTCAGTATTTTAAACAGGGCAACTTGAATTTCTTTCTCCAACACACTGTGAACTGTGTTACATGTACTTTGTGATTTTAAATATTTTAATTGGGGTGAGTCTGAACTCACGGACACACTATTGCCGACTTAGTGACTTTTCGATCCGGTGGCTTTTATTTCCCAAAAATCGCCTAGTGACAAATCCGGAAACATTTTCTGTCTGGAGCTATGTTAATATCTACCGAGCCATTGGATACAGAGTGGGAGAAAAGCCAGCATCTTCACGTGACTCTTGGCGCAATGCGAACGGCGTACAATATGATGTCATCTAGCAACATCTGGCGACTTTCTGGGTAAAGTTTAGATATTTATTGTAAGTGCAACATGAAAAACAAGCCTCACCTCATCTGAGTTAGGCCTTATTCTGGCTAGGATGAGTTCCACACCAGTGCTGGAGGTCAGACCCATGCCAAACATTTTAACACATGAAATATAGCCATTTACACTCCAGAAATAGTATATTGTGCCTTTAATTATATGAAAAATATGTTGTTGTTGTGGTTTTTTTTGGGGTTTTTGAATCCCATATGCTATCTGGTCTGTTCTCTGGCGTGGGAAGAAAACATGAACTTCTCTTAGAACGCAGGATGCTCAGATTGCAGATAAGCCTCAACGCACTTCCGAGACGAGAGAAACTCTCGGGCATGTGAGGGCTTGAATGCCAAAAACATGATCGCTCAAAGCAGATTATTCACTACTTTTTCACTCTGGTCTCATTTCCAAAGCGTGTTTTCGGAAGAAAGCGACACTCCTCCACCTCTACAGGGGCCAGAGGAAATAAAAAAAAGGACATTTGTCCGCATGAATGTTGCATTTCTTTTCTGTCTCTCCTGGCTGAGAGTAAATTATTGAGCAGGATGCACTCAGGAAACGACACTCTCAGAGGCACTTCGCCGAACGCAACGTATGCGCCTCAGACCCACCCGCTTCTTATATATATTATATTTCGCAGGCAAAATAGCGGCAGGAGAAGGCGGCAAACCCATAAACCCCACGTTGTTCTTTACATTCCCACCTCCTGGTCAGACCGTTTGTGGGTGGTAGTGGCCTAGTGGGGTAACACACTCGCCTGTGAACCAGAAGACCCAGGTTCAAACCCCACTTACTACCATCGTGTCCCTGAGCAAGACACTCAACCCTGAGTGTCTCCAGGGGGGGACTGTCCCTGTAACTACTGATTGGATAAGGGCGTCTGGTAAATGCTGTAAATGTTTTTCTTAATCAAGAGCTTGTATTAAAGAGTCGATATCCGGCCACGTTTGGCTACTTGATGAACGGGAAACGTTCTAATAGAGGAAATCCCCTCAGCACGTTCCGTTAAGGCCACCGACCGAGATTTCAACAGATGGTCGTAACGCGCCGTCGCTAGGCAACTGGGCATCCACCAATCCCAAGTCAGCTGAGGAGCGAACGATTGGGGTTGATGTTAACTGATTTATCAGGATGTATGTGTTATTAATATTTTTCTATTTGTATGGGAAGGACATTTGGACGCTACTTGCACGTATTTCATCTGGCATCTGATTTTGATTTGATTTTTGACTTGGTCTACTGCAAAGCCACTTTATGCAACTGAGAGACACGGAAGGGCCCGGCACATTTCCGCATGGTGTCCACACTCTTTCAGGCCATCTGGGCACGCTGCAGAGATGCGAACTGGCAGCGCACCTGCAGGCCGCCGCTCGTGGTCGGAGTTTCGCGCACGACTCCAGCCGTTGTTTTTCCACGCGACGGGCGTGGCAGAGGGGAAGAAAACGCGGGGGAGACGCGCAGATCGGGGTGCTGCTACCGTGCGAGGGAGGGCGGCGCAGCAATCTTTCGTCTAAAAATAACCATTAAACGGCATTCCTTGTTGTTTCCCCTCCTTGCTGGTTTTCTCCGCGCGGCGCCAAAGAGATTATTCACTCTGAAGAGGAGGAGGAAACTCGCGAGTTTTACAAAGTTCCCAACAACAGGAAGGGTCTTCAGTGGAGTCTTAGAGACATGTTACTTCTGACTATCTCGAAGGGCTCAAAGAATTCCCAACTTCAGTGGCCCCGGAACTTCAGAAAAAGTACTGCTAGTACTGAGGAATTCAAAGACTGTGTTTTAATTAAGGCCATAAATCAATTAAAAACTGATCAAACATTTTGAAATAAATGAAACGCAATTAAGTTTTCTATAATACGTATTTAATTTAACACCCAGCAGACAGCAAATTAAATTCGTGTTTTGCGCCTGGCACCTTTTTTATTTTGAAAATTTGTGAGCCAATTCGGGTGATTTGCCCGAAAACGGCGTGAGCCTGTGTGGATAGAAACATTTTCATCTGTTGGGCCTTATTTTGCGTCATTCAGTATTTAACAAAAAAGGTGAAATAACTGAAAACATGTTTTATATTCTAGTTTCTTTGCTCTGATTACTGCTTTGCACACTCTTGGCATTCTCTCGATGAGCTTCAAGAGGTCGTCACCTGAAATGCTTCTCCAACAGTCTTGAAGGAGTTCCCAGAGGTGTTTAGCACTTGTTGGTCCAGCTCACCCCAAACCATCTGGATTGGGTTCAGGTCCGGTGACTGTGGAGGCCAGGTCTCCACTTTTTGTTAAGTACATAACTCCACATGTGTTCATTCATAGTTTTGATGCCTTCAGTGAGAATCTACCAACGTAAATGGTCATGAAGATAAAGAAACCGCATTGAATGAGAAGGCGTGTCCAAACCTTTGGCCCGTACAGTATCTTTGGCAAAAAATAATAGCACAAACATTTTTATGCTATTTGCAAACAGTACCTGCCCTATTGGTTAAGACAACACATGCATGCACAGTTTTGCAACCCATTAGACAAGTTCAAGGTTTTTTTGAGCACTTTTGCTAGGACCTGACCCCTGTTGACCAAGAACGTACCTGCAGTTCTTGAAGTTGTCTTGTCATAACAACCTGGTTCTCATAAGAAGTTGCTAAAATCCTGACACATGCCTGTTTTTCTCTGCTTTTTTACCTGTCGGAATGTTATGGCCGATCAGTATATGTAAACTACTTTGCGGCTTCATGAACACAGCAAGCATGTCATCGTGAAACTTGACTTTGGCAGACGTGGGCAGCAACTGTTTACTCCTGCGCACGCTGAAAAAAACGAAAATCCTTTCAGACTGACTTTCAGCTCCATTAGACAGCATGAGACGTCGGGCAGGCGAACGTCAGACGCTGCCCTCTGAGACATCAAACCAGGTTACACACCAGCAACCCCATGGCGCTTCCTGTCCCCATGTAAACAACCCTGACGGTGACAAATAATCCCTAACCGCCCATCAAACTTATATGTGAGGGAGATAGTGTGGGGTAACGCACGCTGTACGAAAAAAAAGATATGTTTGAGTGAGAGGCAGGGTTGGGTATGAATCTGTGACCGTTCGTATCTTTGTTCTGCGTTTAAAGAGCCGGAGCCGGACAAAATCTCTTCCCAATTTGAAAGCTCGGAACGCTTTCTGAGAGGGAGGCGCTCGTCTCACCCTTCCATTCTGATGAAGAACAATGTAATAAACCCACACAGAGAGCTGGAGGAACCTGGGGGAGCCGTGGCCGCAGGCGATTCTGCCGAGACACCGACTGGCACGGCGGGTCCGAACAAACTGCAGAGGTTTCGTTTCAAGATCACCGGACTCCTTCAGCATTTGCAGCAGAACGGAATCAAGCCTGACCTTCGCAGAGCTTCCTACAGGAAGGATGCGTTTGGAGAGGCCTTCACGGTAGCTGGTTTCCGTAAGATGATGTGAGCAGCGATTATGAAGGCTGCAGACAATGGCAGGAGCCTAATGAGGTCCCATAGCTGTGATAATTATGACAATGAGGAATAAACAACAACGACAGCAGCAGCAACGTAGTCGTCACCAAATGACTGAGGAAGACGGCAATAATAGCTTCTATAGGAAGGTGCATCTGTAGATATAGATATGCGCATCACCGTATAGGGGCATTGTCTACACACACCATATAGATGTGTGGGCATGTTCTAAGCTCCAGGTTCGATTAAGACCCGCCCACTCTGTTCCACTGAAGTCCCACACATTGCCCGCACTGCTGACCCCCAGGCTGACCGGCATAATCAAGGTGAGGGTGTCAGACGGCGCCCACTGTCCTAACGTCACCTCTGGCCAGGACCGACTTACCCAGAATTCTCCCACAGCGAGGCAGCTGCCTTCCTCCTCTTTAAAACGTAAAATGAGATAAAAGATGAAATGTCAGACAATACATGATCTCCATAACCATTAAACCACGATCATTGTTCTCTCTAGTCCCATGTGAAGGTTTGAGCATGGCCAGAGGAACAGACAACAAGAAAAACTTAAAAGCTTGTATCTGCTGATGCACAGTGCAGAGCACAGTGCCCTGATCTCCAGGATTTTGATAAGAAACATGTAAGGTGCAATGAGCAAGTAGGCATTGTATATTTTGAGAGGTCACTACTTAATCCGACACTAAGCGCCGCACGATGCACTAAGCATGGGGCTTGTTCGCTAGTCAAAGGTCATAGTTGTCCTCAGGATTCAAGAAAAACACCTGCTACCTACTGACAAACTTGTTGGAGGTTCCATCATGCTGTGGGGCTGCGTGTTTAGTTCAGGGTCAAGTTAACTGAACTGGAGAGATTTTGTATGTATGAACGGTCAAAAAAGTCTCCGTCCAGAATCCAGACAGTAATCAAAGGCAATAGGAGCCGTCTCGAGGCTGCGAAATGAGGCTCAACTAAGTACTGATGTAAATTCTTTGTTGGGGTGCCTTAAATTACTCTATTATGGTATCGATACATATATTTCAGCTGGTCCAAAATGTCGCTGCTTGCTTCGTTTCTGGTGCTCGTAAATTTGACTCCACTAGGCCAGTATTGGCCCTGCTCCATTGGCTTGGCTTTGGCATTGGCAGCCAGAATACAAAACGATATTGAAATTTTTTTTTATCTTGGTTTTTACATCCTTAAATTGTGTCAAACAGGAAAAATGCATGTTCAGCTGGAATGCTTTACCTTTAGAAAAAAGGTTAGTACCATCAATTACAACTTTCACTTGTCACTTCGTCACTTTAAAACTTACCTCTGTTGCACTACATGGTTTTGCACTCTCCACCATGTGCCCTTATTTGTATATGGTGTTTTTAAAAATTGTATATTGTGTTTTTTTTTTTTTTTTTAAATTGTATTTATACCTTGTATTCAATGTTACTGTTACTGTTTTTGTATTTAATGTTACTTGTATGGGTCAGAGAGTAACGTAATTTCAATTCTCTGCATGTCCTGTACATGTGGCAGAATTGACAATAAAGCTGACTTGACTTGACTTGACTTTCAAATCTAGATGCAAAAAAACCCACACTTATATCTGTCATACTGCATTTTAAATGTATTTTAATTGCACTGTCTTTGTACATGACATTGTCACGCGTTGTTCGCCATGCTTCTGTCCCAGCTGGCTCCTCTCAGCTGGACTCACCACACCTCATGCAGCCCGTGTTGATGAAGGTGCCCCTCCGGGTTCCATGCCAGTTCCTCCTACACCACTGTAAGGTGACCAGACTTCTGGTCCAGACAAACCCTTTTCCAGGCTAGCTGTTGCTTTATTAGCCTATTTAAATAATATGCGGGGTGTGAAATCAAAAATAGAAATGCAAGAGAAAACAAGCCCAACAAAATCAATATGATCCTGCATTTCCGAGTGTTGCAGTTCTGCTCCGTCTCCTCTGCTGTTTAGCAATGCTTGGCTTGCACTCATTCTTACCGTATATATCAATAGCACACGCCCCCACCTTCTTCCCCCGCTCTGACCGCACCGCCTCGGAGGATGCTGGGATACAAGTTCAGGATGGCGGAATCCTCGACGGAGTTCCTTTTTAACACTGCCGAGCCTGCAGCAGGGAATACTAATATCTTTAAAGGTGACCCCTGCATGGCGTCATCCTTACTCATGCTCTGTGGGTATCCTCGGCCGTGGGCGACGTGGCGTCTGATGACGTAATGCCACATTCTGTCCATGCACGTTCATTTCATGTCCTACCACCAGCAAACAACATAATGCAATTATGCATTAATCACGAGTATGGGCATTAAACTGTAATTATGTTTTTATGCGCCTTAACGTATAAACATTGGCCTCCTAATATGTGCACTTTACTATTCATTCCTTTGACCTTCAAAGGAACGCGGTGTAGAATGATAGATTTGATAGGCCTGGGGTTGTGATGCCACAATCCAACCTGACAGTGAATATCAATCAGGCCCTGCAGCTTAGAGTTGGGGCCCATCAGCTCTGAAAAATGTCAGCATATATCAGCAGTCTTTGGGAAGGAATTCGGCCTGTTTCCAAGTGTGATTAACCTGGAAACATTAAAGCACATGTCACGCCCCTAAGTCTAGGGGTCCAAGAAACGCAACAAGGGTGTAGAGAGGAGGACGTCCACTGTTACACACTCACAACCAAACAAAGCACACAAACAGTGCTTTTATTTACAGTGAGCTAACAGGTACAATAAAACCGCGGACTCACCACAGCTAACCAACATCAGTACAGCCTAAAGGAAGGGACAGTCCTGCGGGGATAACACATAAAGCTAACACAGGCTAACAACAAAGGGGTCTATCACACAAAGCAACAAGACACACGAATGAGATCCCCAACAGATCTCCGTGGGCCCTGGGGACCCCCCGAAAGAGCAAGGGCCTAGCAGACCCTGGGGACCTCCCGAACACCATATGAAGTCTCTTTCTATAGGTGGAGATGACCAATGGGCAGATGGTAGGTGGAGCTGGTCGGCTTCAACTCCTCCCACAAAGTCAACCTAAAAGGGACAGGACTCAAAAACATAGCCGGACACACAGAACACGTGGGAGCGTAACATATTGTCATATGTTACATAAATCATAAATCAAGCATTCGCACGACTCGAGAAAACAGGGGATTTACTAAACAACAAAAAAATACACAAGAACTGGACGGGGACAGGGCACGAAAAAAGGATCCGTTTATATCCGTTAAAAGGTGCACGCAATCAGGAAATTCAGAATGTGCACACTGAACATTAAACTGGTTCTGGTTCTGCTTCTGCCCAGAACTCAGAACCAGAGCAACCCAAAAAGTGAGGATCGTGACAACGTACCATATCACAGCATCCTCACTTTCCACACACCATTCGGCAAAACTCTGACTTCTACGAACAATTTAGCGTCGCCTTTTTACGGCATGAGAATGCTGGAGGTCACGACGCTAAATGCCAGGCCGCCGTGCCTCTCCGACACACTTTAATTCCATTTATGGAGTCATGGTAACATCTCTTCCATGGAGGAGAAGCGTTCTTACCTGAAACAGTTCCAGCGGGATTCGACTGTTAAAGCGTGTTTTTTTTTATATTGACTGCATGACAATTTGATTGCAAAATCGAGCTGGCGCCGAGCCGAAGGGAGATCGGAAGAGATACGCTCTGTACGACCTGACAATATGCGTATACCCGCCAAAAATATGATCGCCGCTGCGCGGTGCAGCCACAGCTGATGTGCACTCTTTCGCAACGTACGCGAAAATGCAAATAAAAATCAGGGGTGCCATAAAAAAAAAAAAAAACTCTTACACCCCAAATCCGTTCGAAAAGCTCCCGTTACTTATTGATTTGCGGCCCGGCGGGCGGCTCTTGACATTCGGTAAATCCGGCTCTAAATTGCCCGGTGATTGATGGACGCAAATCCGATCGATGGATTACTTTTCTGCAGGGCCGGGGCGGGGGGGGGGTTCTTACGGGCCAGAGCCGTGTCTCCACATGCACGGAGCAGGATTATGAAATTTGAGCCGGGATCTCTCTGGACCGCCGGGCGCCGGGAATCCTGCCTGAAAGGCCGAGGCCGCTGACAAATGGCGGGTCGTTCTCAACACGCAACTGTCACTCGGCGTTGAGAGAGCCTTTCGGCACACATAATGGATGCGGAAGGTGTGTGTGTGTACGTTTTTATGAAATATTGAACCAGGCACTTGCCTGACGTCTACTGTACCTTTCATTTGTCTGTATTGGGTGACATTTCACACAATGAATAAAAAAGTTGTTTTTGTGATATCGTCGCCCTGAAATAATAACAACACCGGCAGTGATTATTCATGCTTGTTCTTTGAGACGCATGTGATGCCAGCGAATGCCGGCAAATCTCTGCGGCGAAGGATTGGGGGGGGGGAATATTCAGGCCGGGATGATTGAATTTAATTTATGAGCCTGACGTGTCGTCACATTAACTGCCTCGCCTTTTCTTATCAAGTTGGGGGGGATTTATTAACACCCACAGTGATGTGCAGGAGGGGGGAAGGGTGGGTGGGTGGGGGGGGGGGGGGTTACCCGCCCCACCCCACCCCCAACCCCAAAAATTCATAACTCCGGATGAATTATTCAAAAGCACCAGGCTCACTGGGGAGAGGGTGGCAAAAAAAAAAAAAAAAAACCACAGTTGGAAGACAGAGATGTTGCCCGAGTGTCAGGAGGCTGAAGACTGGGCTAAATTTACCACACAAAGCCCCGGCTGGTGCACACTCACATTTAGACTCGCCGCGCCAAGTCAGAGGCCAACCCACTCCTGAGTCACGGCGAGAAAAAAAAGGCACAATGCGAGCGGCGGGGCCCAATATACACACGCGCCGAGATGGAGACGTAAAACACATTTATAGGCTCTATATAACACCTTCGCAAAGGACACTGGGAGGTGCTGCGTAAGCTCTTTATTACCAGCGGCCGGAAACAATATGCCCACTGTGGAGGCAGCGGCTCCCTAATTAAGCAATGATTACTTATGCGCGTCAAAAGCAAACATGGGCGGACCCCGCCCGCCCTGACATTTAGGATGGTCTTTCCGCGTAATGCTGAAGTTCCCTTCATGATATTTGTTTTCGTCGATCGAATCGTTACTGCTGCCGAAGAGGCCGGCTCCCAGCGCGCCAGGTAGTCGGGTTACCCATAAAACACCTTCACTTTAAATATTTAATGCATGAGGGTTGTCCATGGCAACCGGCTGCGAGGGAATTAAGCCCCTCACTCATGAGGCCCATCGATGGCACCGACAGGACGGTGTGGAAAATTAGATTTTTTTTTTTGTTTTTCGTTTTTCGAGTCTCTGGTATGTCCTTGTCATCGTATGGATTTTATTGTCATAAATCCATATGACGACATAGTGGGAATTTCCCTACAGTGATGCATCGTCAATACTGGCATGCTGAATATTGATGTATTGAGCTTCGTGTTAAATAATTCAAACTTTTTACGAGAAAACAAATAAACGGAGACGCTGATGGCAATTCTGTTATAACACTTCCAGATTGCTTCTCAATGCAATGAATTATGGTCAATTCTCCTGTAGTGGCTTGTAGTGTGTGTGTTTCCTGCAGCCGAGACCCTGAGTAGGATGGAAAGCGGTGGTGGAAAGTGAGTGAGAGAGTGTCCACTATGTCCACATGTATGATCCGATTCTGGAAAAAACTGATTTCATGACATCCATAAATTTAATGTATTTGCTGTTGTCACGGTGGTGACTTTGGGGTACTCCGGATCGATGTTCCCTGCCCTTTTCTTAACTGTATGTTTATGTTTGTCTGTGTTGATGCATGTAGTCCTGTATGATGTGCCTGTATGATCGCCACAGCGATCGCCATCGCCCTGTATATATACAGTACAGGCCAAAAGTGAAGTGAAGTGATTGTCACATGTGATACACAGCAGCACAGCACACGGTGCACACAGTGAAATTTGCCCTCTGCATTTAACCCATCACCCTGAGTGAGCAGTGGGCAGCCATGACCAGCGCCCGGGGAGCAGTGTGTGGGGACGGTGCTTTGGTCAGTGGCACCTCAGTGGCACCTTGGCGGATCGGGATTCGAACCGGCAACCTTCTGATTACGAGGCCGCTTCCTTAAACACTAGGCCACCACTGCCCCTCAGTTTGGACACCTTCTCATTCAGTGTGTTTTCTTTATTTTCATGACCATTTACGTTGGTAGATTCTCACTGAAGGCATCAAAACTATGAATGAACACATGTGGAGTTATGTACTTAACAAAAAGTGGAGACCTGGCCTCCACAGTCACCGGACCTGAACCCAATCCAGATGGTTTGACAATGACAAGAGTGTGCAAAGCAGTAATCAGAGCAAAGAAACTAGAATATAAAACATGTTTTCAGTTTTTTTTTTTTGTTAAGTACATAACTCCACATGTGTTCATTCATAGTTTTGATGCCTTCAGTGAGAATCTACCAACGTAAATGGTCATGAAGATAAAGAACACACATTGAATGAGAAGGTGTGTCCAAACCTGTTCTGTATTTTCTATCACCATTCAGTTCAGTTTTTGTGTTTTAGAATCACCTGGATCTATACCGGCTCATCATGTTTCCCCTGCGCACATAAATGTAACTATTAGTAATGTCAAAAGTGTAAGGTCACTCAGTCAGTGTTGTGTCACGTGGGGCCTTGCTGCAGTGCAGAGTTGCATTGTGGGAGTGACGCTCCCGTGGAAAGGGATCCTTCGGGCATGGTGCCCCACCGCGTTTCAGCCCGGTACGCACCTTTTCTGATGCTCCCGCTAAATAATTCACCGCAGGCTATCTGTGTGTTTGTGTGGAAGGAGAGAGCCGCTCCGGCGGGCATCTCCACTGCAGGTGTGTCCGCGAGCCGCCACTCAAACACTCGAGCGCATTTACCGACGACTACAGCCTAAATAGGCAGTAGATCTTCTGGGTGCGGCGTGGAGCAGGCCTCACCTGCAGGAATCTCGGTAAAGGAATTCGCTTGTACAACGTGGAGGGCACCGTGGAGGTGCCCGGTCACCCCCCCACCCCAACCCCCCCATGTGTTCGCCGCAAGCCACTTCTGCCATCGTCCGTCAGAGCCAGAAGCCATTTGCTCGGAAACTCTCCTCATTTGTGAGCTTTGATTCCGTGTGTCCTCAGGCAAAAGCTCATCAGAATAATGGAAACGGAGAGGCTCTGAAGACGCCGGAGACCGCCGTGGTGCCGAACCGGGCCGCGAATGCAAATGAGACACTTCCTGTGAAGAGGGGACGCTCTTCAAAGGACAATATCAGCCCTCGACATTCATTTGTTTTCATTTGCGGGTGGAGCTGAATAATTTAAAAGTGTTCATTTGCGCTCCACTCATTGCAAGCAATCTCACTTACCTGGCAAGGAAGAAGCCGCATGCAATTTTTACCAAAAAAAAAAAACCCACAGATACACAGATGAGCGAACTAAGGCTCGTGAAATAAAGCAGATGATAAAATATTCATAAATATTTGATTACACTAAGCAAATAAACCGATGGACACAAACACACACACATATGCAAACGTTTATTACATCGATTTATTAATTCAAAGTCTGCAGCATTCCAGCGGTTTTTAAATATCTGTGAGTTCAGCTTCGGCCAAGGTTCTTGATCTCATTCCTGGACACCTTGGACGTTCTTGGAGGTTTTCATTTCAACACTACCTAGTGAGCCACAACATTAAAACCATTTGTAAAAAAAAAAAAAAAACCTTGTGCTGCTCCTCAGGACCTCTGAAGACGTTGTGTTGTATTTGACCATGGCCCTGTGCAATATCCTGGCAATGTGCAATCACCAATGACACCAAAAAGTCTTGAAGTGGTTTCAAGGTGTTTAGAAGCAGATCCTATTCATTCAGTAAGTTGTGAGGTGGGGTTTTCTTGGAGCTCGAGACCTGGGCTAAGTCAGGGGTCAAGTTCATATCACCTCCATGCCGCCTGAAAGAATTCATGTGGTGTCTTTTAATCCCAACGAAAGAGGCCCTCAGGGAAAGCCGATGCTATGAAGGACACAAAGGTGCCAAAGCCCAAGTTTTTGGCCCTGCTGGCTCGTTTTCTTCCTATAGGCCATCCCACTGCAACTGGTTGGTTATGTGACCTACAAGAACACATCTTTCATCAGACCAGTACACCATGTTTCCTTGTTCTCTTGTGTCCATTGAATGAGCTGTCCATTATGGTGAGGTGACTAACAGCACAATGACAACCATCAGCTCCACATTTCTGTCGTGAGCAGCTTCATGCTGCACTAGCTCTTCTGTAGAATAGGACAAGATGGTTGAGTCTTCCTTCCCTAACTACTAGCTGAAGTGCACACCAGGAACACCAAGTTGCTCACATACGGACTCTTTATCCAACTTAATAACTCCAAGAACTGAATTACTGGTCCCTTTCTGCCTATCATGTCCACCCTTTGACAGGTGGACTTCATCTAGTTTACCATTGGGCCTCAGCATGTTTTTCATCACACATATTCTTATGTTTGTACAGGGATCCAGACTGGGGATTAATCTAGTTTGCTCTTCCGTACTCATTAGAAAACCTCGCCCATCAGCACTATAAATCTGTAAATGTGAGGCTGGCTGAGGTTCATTCCAGCTTGTGCAGGTGCGCTGTCAGTTTATCTTCTGCACAAAACCTCCATGCATCACAAGGATGCATTTGCACAAGACAAAGTTGTCGTCTCCATCCATCACCACAGCAGTAGGGTCTGAAGGTGTCTCCCATCATTGACAGGCTGCGCTATTTAAGGGCGGAACGCTCGCTCTTCTATTATGCATGGGGCATCTTTATAGCCTTTGGCATCTCACAGGAGCACGTCGTCAGGCTGAAGCACGCACTCTTACACTCCCCCGTCACGTAGCCATGAGGTCCTGCTGGATTCCAGCAAGGAGCTGCGTTTTCCCCGTACTATATAAGTACTATAAAAAACACTTCTTGTGCCACGGGACTAGGGCTTTCGAGGAAATTAAAGGGGTGCACTAGATCATGCATTACATAATACGCATGCGTTAGTACATCTGAAGTGAAGTTTTGCCGGTGCATAAGCCATTTTAAGGTAATTATCAGGGTTGCAAAATTTCACACATATAGCGTGACGTCACACTTTCAGCAAAAAGTGGGCAACACACTTTGAACCAGAAGACCCGGGTTCAAATCCCACTCACTACCATTGTGTCCCTGAGCAAGACACTTAACCCTGAGTGTCTCCAGGGGGGGGACTGTCCCTGTAACTACTGATTGTAAGTCGCTCTGGATAAGGGCATCTGATAAACTCCATAAATGTAAATGTAAAAACATATACAGCTGATTGCTAAATTAGACCTAGAAATTATAGAAACTATATTGAATCAGGTAGTATCTGAGAACTACAAAATTATTTGCTGTAAACATATGCTTCTACATTATTTCAGCTCATTTGAAACATCAAATTATACTCGCTGCCAAAGAAATGTTTCCATTTCATTAGCTCATTATAAACCAAAAGCAACTCACAGCAAAAGGATTATGGCACATACTACTGTAGGTCTTCTCAATATTTTGGCAAATATAAGTGAGAATTAGATTTGTGGCTTTCCTGATGTGTTGTGTTGTGAATGTCCATTATGGAGGGAAGCGAGACTTCTCAGCTGTCCTGCCTATCCACTGTGGGACCTTGAGGTTTGATGCGGTGCAGTTCCCAAATCAGACAGTGATGCAGCTGGTCAGAATGCTCTCAAAAGTCGTTGTATAGGAGGTGGTGAGGTTGGGTGGAAGGAGATGGGCTTTCCTCAACCTTTGCACGAAGTAAAGCCGCTGCTGGGCTTGCTTGGCTGATGTTGAAGGTGTTAGTGAGAACATCTGCCAGCTGGTCTGCACATTCTCTCTTCCAGGTATGTTGTCTGGTCCAGTTGTCTGATCTAACTCAGTGAAGAGTTTTCCTCATGTTTCCTCACTGGCAGAGACTGTTGCCCTGTAGTTTGTGACGGCCTTGATCCCCTTCTACATGCACCGTGTGTCACCGCTGTCCTGGAAGTGGTCGTGGATTTTCTGCTCGTGTGCACGTTTTGCTGCTCTAATGGCTCAGTAGTGGCCTAGCGGTTAAGGAAGCGGCCCCGTAATCAGAAGGTTGCCGGTTCGAATCCCACTGAGGTGCCACTGAGCAAAGCACCGTCCCCACACACTGCACCCCGGGCGCCGGTCATGGCTGCCCACTGCTCACTAATGGCCATGTGTCAGTAAAAACAAAGACGCAGCAGTCTCTATATTCCCGCTGGAGTTTGATGTAGTCAGGTTTATTGTCCGGGGAACAGAAGTATGGATGGGACAGCCGGACGGCTAGGATTAGCATTTAGCCTTCCACAGACCCCCACCTCGGGCACCGGCATTAGGCGACACTGGGGCTCGGAGGCCTGCTCTCCGCAGCAGTCCGAGAGCGTCCTGTAGGTTTATCGGTTTAATAGCTGGAGGAGGTTTTTTTGATTGTAGATATGGACATCGTTTTCTTCGCTGAATGACAATTTTTTTTTTTTTAAAAGGCACCATTTTGGTGGCTACTGCTGCGCCGCCATCTTGCTCCACAACAACCCAGTTTCTTCTTCTAGTTGCTTGAAGAGGAGGCCTTGCACTAGCGAACTACGTTTGGCATGTAGCGGTGTGAAAAGGACAACGTCACTCCAGCCAACGTACCAGAGCTGGCAAACCTGATTTGTTACACCATAAAACCATTTATTTCTACTTTTTTATTTTTATGAGATTTTTGTCCAGCTTCGATATATGTTCTGATTTATTCCTGACTGTTGTCTCAGCAGGAGAAGTGTCCAAGCTCCGGCTTCAAGCCTCGTCCTATTTTAGGATCCCCTGGTGTGGGTGTTTCGGCTTGAGCACTCAAGCCCCAAATGGGGCGCATATTAAATGTCCTCGAGTTCATTCACATCCGCGTTATGAAAGAAGGATTCCCATCTCAATTTCTTCCGCAATCCCTCTTCGCACACACACACACACACACACACACACAGAGTGACTGGAGGCACCATAGATGAGTGAGGAACGAGCTTCGCTGGACTGCCAGTCACACACGGGTGCGATGACACCTCCTCCGATCGCGCTAACCTGCACCCGTGACTCATAAAGGGCCCCGAGTTGCAGGGTTTCCTCTTGTTCCTGCTTCATTTACCCTCCCAAAGCAGAACAGCCCGGAGCCGCAGTCGCATCTCTTTCAACCAACTCAGATGAGGACTCCGCCTTCCTTCTCTCCCAGTTTAACTCAACTTTCTGGGCTAATTACGTCCTCCGACTCAAATTCGTAAAAGTAACATAATAGAATTGAGGGCAACACGAAGGTCCAGTTTAAATAGAACCGCGTCAGCAGCGTTTCATTCTGCTGCTAATTAGTGGGTTTGGATCGGGCCCGCAGGCGCCGGTGGCGGCGGCGTTTTTTCTGCTCGCAAAGAAAAGGACGGGATCCCACGCTCGTCTACAAAGCGCGCCCGGCGCTTCCGTCCAGGGCCCTTCAGGCTCTCTCCACGTGCGTTTCTCCAGCCAAGGGACCCCAGGCGACAAAATGCACCGGAGTGGCCGTCTGCACGGGTCCGCGTGACACGCCATCGCCTGGCTATCCCAGGGGAGAGGGGATCTGAGCGGGAAGAACAGACGGAACAGAGTTTTGGGGTTATTTCACTACAACAGCCCAGTGTTGCAGAGTCTGGATGACATGCACCACGTTTGTGGAAATTAAAAACAACAGCATATTTAACATAAGTTACTCAGAAACAGCAGCTTTGGAGAAGCACCACTGCTTCTGCTAGTTACCATGACAGAACGCATGTTCTCTGAGCTGCTTGTAGTAGCGATGAGCCGCCTAGGGCTCAGTGTTGCCAGATCCTAAATGTTGAAGTACCAGAAGCTTAAAATGATCGTATTTTCAGAACAATTCCCAAACAAAACTGCTTCTATATAATCTGTGCATATTACTCTGTATAATGCAAGGTTTAAAATTCATTTCTGTAAGTCTGATGGCAATATTGCATATGCTTATACTTTGCGTCCCCCGTAAACCTTTGTGATAACCATGTGTTGCATCGTGCATTTATTGACTGTAACGGCACGTGAGACGGCATGAAAAAGCCTAGTACGTACATTTATAGCATTTATCACATTTACATTTATAGCATTTGGATAAGAGCGTCTGATAAATGCTATAAATGTAAATGTAGTATGTCTGCGCAGACACATGAAAACACTGAATCTCAGATCATTTGCTTATCGCTCTTTAAAACGTGTCTTAAACACAATAAAATCATCTCCCTGCGCTAAAAAGTAAAAAAAACAGACATTTACGCCAAGCACAGGTAGAGGTTTATTAATATCTGACCAAACGAACAAACCTTTACAACAGGCAGTGGAGAAAAACTACTTTTGCCGAGCTTTTTCATTTGCTCATGGTGCACAATGAGCAAATAAAATTACTCAAGACGTGCCAAAAAAATAGGACTGCAAGAATCCGTGTAAATCACACCAACAGGCCAAAAATAAGAACAACATCAGCCGGAGAGAGGCGTTGAAGTGAAAATTTTGTAAAGTGTAAAGTGAAGTGATTGTCACATGTGAGCAGCACAGCACACAGTGAAATTTGTCCTCTGCATTTAACCCATCACCCTGAGTGAGCAGTGGGCAGCCCTGACAGGCGCCCGGGGAGCAGTGTGTGGGGACGGTGCTTTGCTCAGTGCCACCTCAGTGGTACCTTGGCGAATCAGGATTCGAACCAGCAACCTTCTGATTACGGGGCCACTTCCTTAACCGCTAGGCCACCACTGCCCCACTACATAGGAGTTTGCAATGTCGGGCTTTGAAGATTGGTAAGCACTGTTGCTCAGCACTTAATTTCCTGTTATTAGCACAATATGTAGTTTTTTTTCCTTTAATTAACAAAGACTGCAGCAGGACAAAAAGAGGTGGTCTGTAGGGGAGAGGAAGCGGAAGCTTCAAGTAAAAAAAAAAAAAAAACTACCAGTGCCGAGATTTTCATTACATTTTCATTAGGAAAGAAATGCAACAGGGAACTGCACAATTTCATTACATTTTTTATAAGCAGAAAAGGGGGAAAAAAAAGCGCTTCCTTGCCTGCCATTCAGGGGGGCAGGAGCTCCGCCCCGACGAGCCCTGGCCCAGTTTAACCCCGATGGTATTTATTATGTTGAGCTTATGAAACACGATTATGCGCGGTGGCAGGAAGAGGGGATGGTAAAAGCTTGCGCTCGGATGTGCTCGAAAGTCCCAGCAGGTAGAGGAAAAACATGAAAAAGAGGACGAGAGAGTAAAGTCACGGTAGCAAACTCCTATGCCCCCCCCCACCCCCACTCCTCAAGGTACCGCAACTACTGTCACAAGCCAGCGGGCGTTTTCACACCAAACGTGAATGGGTTTTAAAACAGGCTCCTCCAGGACGCTTAAACAGGAACATTATTCTCCTATTGCCTCCGATGGCCTTATATTGACAAGGTGCCCAGGCCGGCTGTGATCCGCTTGGACAAGGACCTTGATCTGAAGTGGATAGAGGTGACTGAGATCATCTGAAAGCCAATTGTAATGCAGCTACGACGTGGCTTTACCGCGCCAGCTCTCCCAGAAACGTTGCACGTCATTGTTCCACAATACCAGTTATGAGTTTGTTCTAGTCCTTTACTTACTTGGTATGTTTCCTGCAGGTGCTAACTGGTTAACATGAATAAAATTGATATAAAGTGCAAATCCTTACTTGAAAATGAAATAAATAAAGTTGTTTGATGCCTGCAGATCTTCTGGCAAGTTGCTGAGTTATTTTCGATTGTTATTGATTGTGTTATGTAGTTCCAGGACATCTGCTGGACGCTGACCATGGCTTTAAGGCGCATCCCTGCAGGTAGACTACATATGGCTGTGTTTTTCATGTGTTACTAACATACGCTAATGTCACATTCACCAGTTCACCCATCAGAACACTTGAATGTTGGCAGACTTCCTCATCCAGAGCGAGCCAAGATGGAGAAGAGTCTAGATGAGCGTCTTCCTTTTACCTTCAGAGATGGAGGGACCAGGCGAGCAGTACTGGAGGCTCGGAGTATACGAGGTGCAGTGCGAGGTGTAATAAGGGCTGTGAGGTTGGTGCTACTCCATGTTTGGCTTTGTAGGCCAGCATCAGGAATTTTTGAACCTGATGCGTGCAGCTACTGGGAGCCAGTGGAGGGAACGTAGCAGAGGGGCGGTGTGGGAGAACTTGGGAAGGTTGAATATCAGTCGTGCTGCTGTTTGTGACATCCACTGACATCTCCTGTGTACAAGGGCCATTAGGAGTGTGGAGAACAGAGGAGAAAGGAAGAAGATGGATGCTGTGCTACATGAGGGGGTTTAAATCGTCCAGAATGTGGAATTCAAGTTTGTAAGGGCTGTCAGTCGTGCCTACAATACACACATTGAAGTTCTTCTTCTCTGTGGCAGAAATAACATAAAGGGCTGGGTGGGTAGTTAGTTCCTCTGTGCCAGTATACAAGCAACTAGCAAGCAGTTTGTCTAAAAGGTTGCAAATCATGGCTTTCATGGCTGCTCACTGCTCACTGAGGGTGATGAGTTAAATGTAGAGGACACATTTCGTTCTGTCACCGTGTGCTGGGTTTGCCGTGGCTCACGATGGCAAAAACAATCGCGTTCGCTTTGTATTCGTATATTTAAAACTAATTCCAGAAGACATTATGTGAATACTCCCGGCCTCGAAGCTTTATAAAGCACCAGTTAAAAAACAGCTCATACTATAATGCCACATTTATTGCCAACCTGGCCTTCTGATTGGCCGGGGAAATCTGGCAATATTGGGAGAATATCTCACACTAATGACACGTCTAGAAATGTCCTGATGCCTTATTACATTGTTTATAGCCATAATGTCACATTGTGCTGCTGCAGAGTGATGAACAGCTGCATGAGAGCTGTACTATTTCATTTAAAGGCAGATTTTCACTGGACTCACTGTGCTGTACTTCAGAACACTGTTAGAAGTCTATCATACTATAAGAATAAGAATTGGGTACGTGGCACTGTTGCTTTCTATTCATAAAGATGGTATTTTCAGATGGAAAGTAAGCACGCTCTAATGAATGAAATGAATGTAATCTAGCCCGGCATATTGGCATGGCTGCCTATTTTTAACAACAGATTTACAACTGCACAGCCGCAGCGAGTCACACTGTATATCATTACAAAGTCCCCTCCACAGTTTCCCTGAGAACGGGTGTCACACACCTGCGGTGTAATATATTAAAAAAAGAAAAAAGTGTTTCGGAGCCTCTCAGAAAAGGTGTCTCAACACCACAGCGCCACTCGCCTGTCTTGGAACACCGCAGATCTCATCAGGAAATTCAATTACCCACAATGCAATTTTTACACTTCTGTTCCATACCGTACAGTAAAACACTCTCGTGGAGACGGGCTGCCGCTCACATTTCCTGAGGGCTCGGCTTCTGCCGCGTTATTTTTGGGAATCCATTCCTCGCCTCTAAATAATTCATCAGCTCCTCGTCTTCAGGAAATTAGTCTCTTTTTTCTAATATAATCCTAATGGCCCACTTAAAGGTTACGTCTATCAGCCGACTCTATAGTGAGGCCCACCGGCATTAATCCATGTTCGTTCCTCATTTTCTGATGATACATGTATTTTCGCATTTGATACCAAGGCTCTTCTGCTCAGAAATTAAAATTCTCATGAATCATATCAAGCTCCAATTTCAAAGTGCTGGAGAGAAGATTTAATGCTCAACCAAAAAAAAAAATGGATTGCGAAGGCTCAAATGTTTGCACAACATCTTGTCTGTGGTAATATTGGAGTCATGCACAGAATTTCATAAGAACAGACCCGACTTCAGGCGACTGTCGCCCCTGTACCAACACAGCGCAAAAGGGCACATTAATTCATAATAGCCCCGGCGCCCTGAGTCTGTGATAATATCGGCCCTTTGATGATCAGATGAAAAGAGAGTTGGATGCCGGTCCTTAAAAATGCATGGGATCTGGTGGAAGATGAAGTGGTTACTAAAGAAAGCCTTTTTAAGTAAAACGACACCTGGCCCCTCGCCCGGCCCCAGCCCCAAAGGCAGCGAGACGCCGCAGCTCGGGAGCGTGCTTCTCAAAGGCCAACGCTGAACTTGCCCTGCTAGTTTGTCCACCCCGCAGGGGAGGACTCCCAGCATGCATCCTCGGTGCTGCTGGCGTACAACATATGACGGCTTTAAAGGTCACTCTAACACCTCGGTTGTGTGCCAACAGCGTTCTGAAGTGCAGGGCAACATCTTTTTATCAGGTGAAGTCGCAAACAAGCGTTAGAAAGTGGACTTTCCAATACACCACACTACTCGTATTTATTGTTAGCCTTATTTTATAGGCGCGTGACACACAAAGCACACTACTGTTTTCTAATAATATCAGGGCTGATATTTCAATCCAAATTCTGGCTGTTGAAAGGAGAAATGTTCCCATCTTTTCAGCTTTTATGCAGGACCTTCACTAATGAGACGGGACCATATGCACATTTTCATATATGTTTCATGTTCCTTTGAACGTAAAAAGGATTTAGGGGCAAACTACTAATTAGAGAATTTGACTGAGAAAAGGAAAGACATCCAATTGACTGCAAGGGCACTATTTTCAAACTGATGCTGAGCGCAGCACTATGCACTTATCGTGGGGCTTGGTTGCCAGTGTCCCCATGAACAGATAAAATGAGAAATGATTTGGATATTTTTTTTCCGTTCATGCTTCACTTTTTAGTGCTCAGGATGCAGTGATTTGTGAGGTGTGACGACGCCGCAAGCACAATTAAACACACCGCGCCACAGCCACAATTATCCCGTTTTCATGACAGGGACATCAGTTACACACCAAACCGACTCGTAAAAGAACGAGCGGCTTGTTTTTCAGGCAGCGCTGCAAAAGACAAAAACAGCAGACATGCTGAGGTGTTGCTGGCTGTTCTCCAAGACGTTCATTAGGGCCAGGGGAACATGCCGCACATACAAGCAGGAAGCATAATAAGCACGCCGTTGGTTTTGTTGTTATTGCCGCCGTGACCGTTCCAATTAAAACGCCCTCTGACACGTCATTCGCCCAGAGCGGCCAGAACTCAAGGCTGACCGGTGCGGGTTTCGCAATGCCCGATCTCTCACGTTGCATGGGCACCACCGTGCAGCCACGAAAAGTTAAGTCTCTGCAAAGTCCCAGTAATTACCAGCAGGTTACCGAAGGCAAGTGGTTTCCGTGACTCACGCTGGATAATCTGTCACCACAGGTCATGGATTGCCTCGACAACAACAGCAGCAGCATCAGCAGCATCTCTCCTGGCATATTTCTATTAGCCCGAGCGGCAGAGACCGAGCTCAGGTCGCCTCTGAATGCAAATGGCTCCGCTCCACACTCCGCCGTAATTGCATGCCATTCAGCATCAGCTTAGGCCACTTCGCCACGATGTGAGAAGTTTTCTCCGGAGGACATTTGTCCCGCATCTACACCCGAACCAGCAGCCAGATTAATCGGAGTAACGATGCACGTTTCATTGCGTCAATCCTGTAACCACCAACCTACGGCGGTTCCAAAGGGCGCTGAAATTGCAGAACATTCAAGTTCATTTTGGGTAAAGTTCTTACCAAAAACACCATGCATGTGTAAGCTATGCATGAGTTGAGAAGCCATTCACGCTCAGGGGTCAATGGACAGTGTTCAGACAGAGACAGTGTGTGGGTTGGATTTGTGTGCTTGTTATTCAAAAGCACAATGGGGCTTTGGCATCACTTTAGACTTTAATAAATCCATTAATCTCCTCTTTCCTCTCTTCGTAGATGGACGTCTCGCTGAGGCGAACGGGGAGGAGGAGAGAAATGGAACCTGTTGCAGTTGATACATATTCGGCCCTGGAGAATATCCCTGTTCTCGGACAGCAATAACCAGTTTCCACGGAAACGGAGCGACACGAGCTCGGTGTGAGATTGAGGGTTGTGCTGGGGTTATTGTTCCGGGAGAGACATTCCAGAACACACAGACACAATTATCACAGGGATATGGCCCTAACTTGCTTAAGAAATACTTTTAAGCAGAATGGTGTTTGTGCCGCATTCACAAGATTGTGTGTAATCTTTGTTGTCAACGGAATATGTGATGTGAGGTTTAATGTTGAATTGTTAAACTCATAGTTCTTGATTTAATACCAGAATTTTGCCCTGCGATTCTTTGTGTTAAATACATTCAGACCTTGTCCCTCAAGATCTATTTGGTTCAAGTGAGAACATTACAACGAATCTGAAGAACTGTTCAATTTGATAGCATGTTCAAAAGAATTCGACCATCTGACCTGAAACAACACCCTAACCCTTTAGACCCTCATCTTCATGGACTCAAGATGGCAGTGGTGGGACAGTCAACTGCATTCCTGGGGCTAGAGCGACCAACGTTAAACCAAGTTTAACAGTGCTGGCAAAAAATAGATATGGGTTAGTATGTAACGAACCAGAGGGTCACCACAGCCACCACCACCATAACAACTAAAGCTTCAGCGACTATCAAATGGACCAGTAGCATCATAATGGACACGTAATGTACACGTTGACACTGGACTACATATTGGACTTCTCCACCTCTACAACTGTAGGCCTTTTTTTCTTATTGGACAAATCATCACCAACCCTGCACTGACACCACCTGCAGGCTCACTCTACCCTGGAAGGGTGTCCCTCTCTGTATCACTCCTTCCCAACGTTTCTTCCTTTCTGTTTTTTTCTCTCTCCTAGAGGTTTTTTTTGTGGAGTTTTTTGTGCGCAGAAGGGTCAAGTGTGGGGGGTGTCAACTGTACGGCCTGTCAAAGCCGAATGAGACATACTGTATGTGATTTTGGGCTTTATAAGTTCATGTCTGGTGACTGTTCATGTCAGACAATTTCTAGGGGTTTAAGAAATGCCACAAGGGTCTGGAGAGGAGGACGTCCACTGTTACACACTCACAACCAAACAAAGCATACAAAGAGTGCTTTTATTTACAGGGTGCTAACAGGTAGAATAAAACATCGGACTCAGGACAGCTAACCAACATCAAAACAGCCTAAAGGAAGGGATGGTCCAGAGGGGACAACTCAAAACACGAACAAGTTAACAAAAAGGGCACATAAAGCTAACAGGCTAACACATTTACATTTATAGCATTTACCAGACGCCCTTATCCAGAGTGACTTACAATCAGTAGTTACAGGGACAGTCCCCCCCTGGAGACACTCAGGATTAAGCGTATTGCTCAGGGACACTATGGTAGTAAGTGGGATTTGAACCTGGGCGAGTGTGTTACCCACTAGGTTACTACCACCTTACACAGAGTCTATCACACAAAGCAACAAGAAACACGAATGAGATACCAAACAGAGCTCCATGCAGATCTCCGTGGACCCTGGGGACCTCCCAAAAGAGTAAGGGCCTAGCAGACCCTGGGGACCTGCCGAACACCATATGAAGTCTCTTTATATAGATGGAGCTGACCAATGGCAGATGGTAGGTGGAGCTGGTAGGCTTCAACTCCTCCCATGAAGTAAACCTAAAGAGACAGGACACAAAAACATGGCAAGAACACGTGGGAGCATATGTCCAGGGACATAACAATGTTGACACATTAGATGATCCCTTAAAGAGAGCTTTTATTCTTGATTCATTTGTTGTCACCCAAAGTGTGATAGGCCCTTCCCATAACTTGATCTTGTTCTTATTGGTATTGTATTGTAATTAAGAACCTGATTGTCCATCCTCATGTTCAATTGTCTCAGACCACTTCTTGGTCACATTTAATGTATGCTTAGGATCCAGTACTTTGAGACCCACAAGATACTGGGGGCAGCACATATTAACTAATTCCACATGTACAGAATTTACTCAACATATTCTAACCAAGACCTTATCTGTGCTAGTGCTCTTAGGCCTTATTGCAGCCTTTGACACCATATACTATAACATTCTACTAAATTGGCTTGAAAAGTTGGAATACGAGGGACAGCTATTTCCTGGTTCAAATCCTACTTAATGGATCATTTTCACTTTGTTGGCTTGGGCAGTGATTACTTTGCAAAAACAACAGTGAAATATGTGGTTCCACAGGGCTCAGTACTGGGTCATTTGTTATTTCCATTGTACATGATGGTACTCGGTCAGTTAATCCGTAGACATGCCGTAGATTTTCATTTTTATGGAGATGACACCCACGTGTACATCTCTGTCAAACTGGATGATGTTCAACACCTCCCTAAACTACAAAATTGTCTGAAGGACATCAGAGACCAGATGACCCACCATATCCTGTTGTGTGTTGGTGATCGGTCCCAAAGGGGTGAGATGTGGATTAGGAGAATATAGATTGGAGTTGGCTGGTTTTCAACTGGTCCTAGTACATCTGTAAAGAATTTGGGTGTGACTTTTGATGCTGATTTTCATTTGACTTTCACATTAACAATATTTCCAGGACACCATACTTCCATTCATACTTCCAGTCTTCTCCATGTAGGGGCTCTGCCAGATGGCAACCAATGCATGAACATGCTTACCTGGCCAGAACTTCCTGGGTTAAGCCGGATTGGTTGTACATCCACTGCCATTACATCTAGGCCTCGATAATAGGCTGTTGCATGACAGACATTGACTTTTGGATGTGCTACTCCATCTCCTGGATGTGCTCAATTGTGCTCCAAAATGGGGCGGGATGCTAATCCCACGACTTTTCTGGACAACAAAGAACACATATTGCAGCATGAGGTCCCATTTGCAGCTGTCCTTCTCTACCACATTTTCAGCATGTTCTTTAGAGTTTGGTTGCAGCCATGAACGGGGTCCCTGGGTTGGTGATGAGGTCCTTGGGGATGCCCACCCGGCTCATCACGAGAAAGAGCTCATTTGGACATAGCTCAACGTTGCACAAGGATCTGGACCTTCTGACCTCATTAGAGGACAGAAAAAAAATGTCTTGCTATGCTTGATTATGAAGTGGTGCGGCAGCAAGGGACCCTGGCTCCCCATTACCATCGTTTAAGCCCAACAATGGCAAAGGTTTTCAACGGTCATCTGACTAATCCATTGGCCCATTGCCGGGGAGTACAAGACACTCCCAGTATGCGTTCCATCGCTGGTGATGTCTATTTGCATTTAGAATCTGTTGCTGTCAGCTCTCAATATAAGATCCAAAGAGCTGTCAGTATAACTGAAGCAAGCCATCATAAAAAAAAAAAAAAAAAGGTGTGGCCAAACCAACTGTTAAATTCTTAAATTCTTAAAAAGAATGCGCTGTTGAGCTCAGCAACACCAAAAGCTCCGCAAGACCATGGAAAACATACCACCTCATCAGTGAAGCAAGGTGGTGGTAGTAGTGTTGGGCATGTATGGTTGCCAATGGAACTGGTTTCTTTGTATTTATTAATGATGTGACTGCTAAAATTCTGAAGTATTTGTTAATTTGTCCTATTGCTTTTGGTTCTTTGTCTATATAGCACATATACAAACTTTTGTAAATCCTACAACATTCACTTCATTTAGATCTAGATGTAAGTCTGCAAAGCACTGTTTCTTTTCAAATCCATGGTGCTGGTGTATAGAGCCAAAAATATTACAATTGTGTCAATGTCCCAATATTTATGGACCTTATTATTCTTAGTTCGATTATTCTATTTTTTCTTCTTAAACCCAGATCCCGTTCAGTCTCTGTGTTCTCCATTTAAGGATAAAACTACACCACTGTACTGAAAATGCAGTGCATGCTCCCAAATTACAGAAAATGGATCCATGATGAATCTCCATTGCAATACTTTACTTCTCTGTCAATTAGAGTGTTTGAGAGGCTCTTCAATTAGCTCCCAATTACTGTAATAAGGTGCATATGTGGGGCCACATAGTGTATGCAATGTGATTGATGGTTTAACAAGAGAGGGCCGTGCTGCTCAATCAAATTCTGTAATTGGGCAAATTGAGGGAGCGCATTCAAACGAGTGACGTGGGAGCCTGGCAGGGGAAGAAAACCACCGCCCGCAGCGCCGAGAAAGACGCTCAGGTTATGCAACACGCTGTGCACCTCTGCCACGCTTCCTCGGAACCCTGGGAAAACAGAGTGCACACTTGAGGAAACATTTTAAGCACAAATCTCCACTTGGTTTGGAGTAACAGCAGATTAAGAGAGAACAGGGAGCAGTGAAGAAGGAAACCGAAATCAACGAGGATGATGAAAAACAACAGAAGACTATTGAATTATGATGTTACACAATGCCATAATGCCTTTGCTCAGACAAATTTTTTCTATGCCATTTTTTTCTTTATAGCTTTTTTATAGATTTGCACATTGCTAATCATTGAATTGGCACAATTTAGTTTTAGCTGATACCTAGGCTTCCGTATCGGCCAATACTGGTGCCACACAAAATCTTTTGTGTATGTAGCTACAAGAGGCTTTTATATTTTTTTAAATGATTTAGTAAAGGGGAAATGTGTCCTCTGCTTTTAACCATCACCCTTGGTGAGCAGTGGGCAGCCATGGACAGGTCGCCCGGGGAGCAGTGTGTGGGGATGGTGCTTTGCTCAGTGGCACCTCAGTGGCACCTTGGCGGATCCGGATTCGAACCGGCAACCTTCTGGTTACAGGGCCGCTTCCTTAACCGCTAGGCCACCACTGCCCCCCTTTGGATACAGAATGGCTAGATCCTCCTGAACGGTCACTATTTTGACCAACATCAATTTCTGAGGCCTGGATACCTAAACAGCAGTTTTGTTTTCCACAGCTGCTATGAATATTACTGAAAATCCTGAGATCTCTTGGATATCTAGCAGGCCATTTTAATACGTGAACAAAAAACAGGCCTGGCTCCAGGATTGGCTCTTTGAGGGATATTAATTTGGTCTGTCGCCCCCTGATCACATACTTGAAGAGATTAATGGATTTATTTGACTTCTTAGGCAGCCACAAATGCGCATGAAATAAAAATGAGCTTTGTGCTATGAAAAATATAGTAATATGGTATGTCAGAGAAGCTTTGTCATCTTTTGCCATAATTGAAGAGATTCGTAGATTATTTAAGCAGCAGATTTTTTTGCTGTCAAATCAACATTTCAACCTATCAGTATGATGGCATTTCTGATCATGTACTAGGAAGAACACAAACTCCAATGGTCCAGCTCCTACCAAATTTTATGGTGTGCAGGGTGATAAAACAACGTGAACGTAGAGCTACAGGTGGCAGCTAATGGAACCTGGCAGCTGCAGCTGGCAGTGAAAACACAATTAGCATAATCATAAAATTATGAAACGGGGAAAATCCTACCTGCGGCTGATCAGGCCAACCTCGGCGCCTCCGCCACGTCAGCCCCGACTTTCCTCTGGAGTTTTTCGCAGGAAATAACGCCGCTAAGACACCGCGAGTGTAGGCGTGCTCTTCGGGGCTTAAGTGGCTTGTTAATGGCACCAAGTTAATTGCTGCATTCTTTGTGGTTCTTTTCATTTTACTTTGAATCACCTGTGATGTGCAGGGACAGGATGCACACAATTAGAGGACGGAAACTGGTTTCGTCAACAGTTTTAATTAATGCATGAAGTTTCTTCACCCGAGCGCTGATGTCAAGCAAAAACTTCCAGAGAACCAAAACTCTGCGTATTGGGAGACAAAGAGCAGTTTATTAGAAATATTAATCAGAATTTTAATACTTTAATGTAGTAAGTGGCCTAGGTATCAGCTAAAACTAAACTTACAGCTGCTTAAACCAATCCGATGTCGAGATGAAGGAATGATACATGTTATGTGATGATGTTGTTGAGATTAATATCAGCTCAGAGCCCGGGTTTATGAAACAGCAATAAATCAATAAAGGAATTTTAAAGGATCCTTCCTCTACGCTGGTAACCAGTATTGATCTATTGAAGGAATGGACATAATGGGAATCACAGGTGACACTGATGACCATTTGTGTAAAGAAGATGTACTGTACATATTGTATGTATGAAGTGTCCCCAAATTGGCCCTACAGCAATATCATTATTTTCACTGGAAGTGTTAAACGGCGAACCTCTCCACGATTGCCACTTTTAAAAACCTGATATTAATATAATTATCTCATCATTTCATTCGAATTGTTTGTGTTGCTGCAGTTTTGTTTCTCCATTATTTCCTAACCCCACCACGCATCTCCACATATCTTTCAGACACACAGCCGAAAACCGGGTGCCCATGAGAATACTTGTGAAAACGGAAGGTCTGCATCGATTCTTTCCCCTAGACAGGAGGCGCGACATTGATAAGTGGCGCAGCTCTTTCCTAATTAGATTCAGTTTTTGAGCCGAGGATTAATACATACTAGACAAACATCTGAGATGGTGCCGTTCCCATATTGTTGGTAGGAAAGCGGCCAAAACCGACACTAAATGACTCATTAGGTGTTTGTAATGGTCATGTCGTCACACGTGTCCCTGCCCGGCGCCTGATTACGGCTGTGTGTCATTTTCACCTTGATTTGTTTCTACGTTTAAAAATGTTCCCTCGACTCCTGTGCAGGTTGCATGAGAATTGAGAGCAACCTGAACCAGAAGGAAACAAGGATTCCGAACATAATCCAAGCACGTTTTCATGTCCCCGCCGGGTCCCTGTGCTCGCACTCTCCTTTCTGAGCCATGGGTTCTCACTCTAGCCCACGGTTTGGCAAGGAACATTCTGGATGACCTTGTCGCCATGGCGATGACTAACCGCCCAGTGAAAGTCCAGGCCGACTTGGCAGACCTCCTACGGTGGACGGCCTATTAGGCACTCGATACGGCATACGAGCGTCGCGATGACATTGACATTCCTTTCATCAAACATCATCAAAGCGACACGTAACAGATGGGTCAGGGATCTCGTATGTTTATTTATTTTCAAACGAAGCTTCTTCGAACTCAGGACAACAGGCCGAGAGAAGCGGCCAGCTCTCCGTCCAGCTTTGTCTCGAACCAGATCAAAGAGTCTGACTGCGGAGTTTGGACGTGAACTCAGGTGTCCCTTTGGAGTGCTCAAAGGTAAACGATGGCGAGGGAAAGACGTTGCCAGGTCCACGCCCCAGGTCCACGTGCTACCACTGGGAAAGAACATCTCACCAGCCCAGTCAGTGGTGGGGCAGTGGTGGCCTAGAGGGGCAGTGGCGGCCTAGCGGTTAAGAAAGCAGCCCCGTAATCAGAAGGTTGCTGGTTCAAATCCCGATCCACCAAGGTGCCACTGAGGTGCCACTGAGCAAAGAACCGTCCCCACACACTGCTCCCCGGGCGCCTGTCATGGCGCCCACTGCTCACCAAGGGTGATGGGTTTAATGCAGAGGACAAATTTCACTGTGTGTGCTGTGTTCTGTGCTGCTGTGTTCACTTAACTTCAGTCACCACCCAATTCACAGCAAATTTAATGTATTTTTTGTACATTTTGCTCATTACCCCCAGAAGAAGATGCAACCACACCCGCACATGACCCCTTCCCCCTAAAATAGTCGCGACCTCAGCACCTGAACCGTAACCCCCGGATACTGGTCATCCCCTCCCCTTTACCAAGGCTAATAGTGACATCATCAGTACATCTGTCTGAACTGCATGTGACACAATTGCATGAACAGTTCCAAATACAAGGACATTCCAAGGACATTAAATGCTTACATTTACAGCATTTATCAGACGCCCTTATCCAGAGCGACTTACAATCAGTAGTTACAGGGACAGTCCCCCCCTGGAGCAACTTAGGGTTAAGTGTCTTGCTCAGGGACACAATAGTAGTAAGTGGGATTTGAACCTGGGTGTTCTGGTTCATAGGCGAGTGTGTTACCCGCTAGGCTACTACCACCCTATACCACCCCCACCCTAAGTCGCTCTGGATAAGGGCGTCTGCCAAATGCCATAAATGTAAATGTAAATGCTTCAGTCGCATCATTTTCAGGACCTTCAACTCTTTTTTTCTGCAGGTGTGGTTTACATTAAACCTTGTTGTTGTCCCATTTCGGCTTCTCCCATTGAGGGTTGCCAAACAAAGATTTGGCTAAAGCATTACGCCAGATGCCCTTCCTGATGCAACCCTCCCCATTCACCCGGACTTGGGACCGGGACCAAGAAGCACGGTCACATGCGTCCCCAGCGGTTGGGTTGGGGTTTCCATCCGACCGTGCCCACCTGCTGGAATCTCACGGCACCCCTGAGAACTCCCCAGACGTGCCAGCGGCCGCTGATGTCGAACCCGCTCTGTTTCATGTGAGAGTCATTAGCTGGCGCGCCTCTCCTTTACCCGGCAAGCCGGGATGAAAAGAGCGGCCGTGCTTTGAAAGTGCCGCGCACCGCCAGCGAACGCTCGGCCTAATTACTGGCACGCTAACAAGAAAGGGGCGGCGAACCCGGAACCCCGAGGCCCCCACTTAAAACGCCCATCCGACGTCGTCCATCAATGCGCTGCGCTTTTCGCGGACGCAGCCAGCGACGTGTGTTCCTCACCGCCGTCCTCCAACGTCACGGGCCTGATCTTCTTCATACGACGTGACGCGCGGCTGCCGACCTCAGACCGTCTCCGGGGCCGCGGCACTGACGAATCCACGCGAGCAAATGACGAATCCACGCGAGCAAATGACTCCCGCAAATCCCCCTCGCAATAAATCGCGGCCGGCGCGCATCTGGGTGCCACAAGAAGGGACGACGCGGTGGAAAGGAAAGCCTGGCCTGAGCTACGGAGACATTTTTCACAATCTAGCCTGTCAGGAAGCAGGTAGAAGAAGATTAATTGGCTGGACGCGGCGGGGGTGGGGGGGGTACGTTGGCAGCATCCATCACGGGATCAGAATACCGAGAGGAATCAGAATTCGGAGGCGGGCGTGAGATTATTCGGACAGTCACTCGTAAAGCGGGCCGGTGATTAGCTCCGAGGTCAGCTCTGGCCGTGCAGGGGATATTTTCGTGCAGGACCACGAACCTTCGAGGAATAATGAGAAGGTCAGAACCCACAGTACAAAGTGCAGTTACGAAAAGGACCAAGAAAATAATGATACCAGAAACGAAATGCAATTGTATCATAACAAATACAATACACTGAGCTCTAAAAATATGAATCTCCACAAACACTTACATAAAGCTTGGTTTTTCATGCTATTTTTATAACACACCGCCTCAAGTACAACATCCAATGCAGCGTCCAGCGATTGCAACGCGGGATATTAAATGGCGGTGAATGAAAATCGGTCTCCAGAGAAATGGCGGAAAGCCTCACTTTGCAATCCCAGAAGTTCCAGCCTGTGACGTTGAATTCATTATTAGCTCGATGCGTGGTGAAGGATCTAATGCGTAGTCGGGATCCGAGATTGACTGGTTAATTCTGCAGCGCGGTCACGTGGGGAGACAGACGGAGACACGCCGTCCACTGTGATGCGCGCTTTAGCGGTGCGCCGTGTTGCAAAGCCGTGAGATTGATTTTCTTGCTGCCGGCGGGGCCCCTGCATTCTAAATATGATGCCGGGTACTTTATTATGCGTTCGTCACTGCTTGTTAAAGATTTCTGTCTCATTTGAAGAGTTTATCAATTTGCATTTAATTGTGGCATTGATGCCAATGTTATCTGTGATCTGCATTCCATGAAGAGCCCTCGGGATTTGGCGACGGAAAATCATACGTAACAAACGAAGATAAATAAACGCATGTACCACTACAGACGTTGCTGTATTGAAGCACTTATTTAGAGATGAATTAATTAAGAGAGACAGTCACATGAGGTTGAGGTGCTAAAGCCTTATGAACATATGAACATTCAAATAAGGGTGCTAGTAGCCTAGTGGGTAACACACTCGCCTATGAACCAGAAGACCCAGGTTCAAATCCCACTTACTACCATTGTGTCCCTGAGCAAGACACTTAACCCTGAGTGTCTCCAGGGGCGGACTGTCCCTGTAACTACTGACTGTAAGTCACTCTGGATAAGGGCGTCTGATAAATGCAGTAAATGTAAAATGTAAATAAGATTATAGCAGAAGAAACATGCAAAAACCTGGCCGTGTTCTACTGTAACTCATGTTCAAAATTATGGCAAAATAGTGTTGATGGGACAACATATAAAAAACAAAATTCTTTCTCCCCCATGGTCTGAACTGCATATAAATTGCAGGAAAAGGGCACCTTTCCGACCAGGAAGCAAGTGAGTTGGTGGATCATGCTTTAGGCTCTTGCCAGTGGCACAGGGAACATTTCACTGGTAGAGGAAAGAACTTGCTAATACAAATTCTGGAAGCAAATATCACACCATCTGTAAAAAAAGGACGAGTCCAAAAACAAGACCATGATCAATAAAACACCTCAAAATCTACAATGGAACACAAAATGAAGGTCCATCAAATGCCTTAAATGTAAATGTAATGTTTTAGGTCCATCCATAGAAGCACATGGCAGAACCGTCACGGTCCCCTAGACCCACACATCATCAGTGCATGAAAGGCAACTCAAGGATCTTGAGGAATTAGAAATCTCCAAGTAAGAAGTGAAAGCTTCACAGATGCCTAAAAAAAACCTTTAGAAGTCTGACAATTGCCAAAGGGGGTGATTTTGAGGACTGAACCTGTTGAATTCCCAAACTTTTGCTTCAGGACTTTTTCTTTGTGTTTTACCTTCAAATAAATAGACGCTTTCAAAAAAGGTATTAAAGGTGAATGTGTACAATCCTTTTGGATGCACTCTGAGCATCATTGGCACTTTGTTTTTGTCCTGCGTGGAGGTCCCCCACCTGTGTCTTTGTCCCCCCCAAGCTGGAGGATTCAAGAGGAAACATCACAGGACAAATCCTGATTGGTCTGTGGCAACTTCCTGGGAGTCAAATTTTTCTCTTGGGGGCTTCGGGCTTCTTCCTCCATCGGGAGCTGGGGGGGGTTCTCCCCCCAGTTTCTGAGCCTTACTTTCTCTCTCTGTTTTTCATGGGCCAAGCTTGGCTCCTGGCTTTTTTCTCTCTCTTCCTCTATCCTTTCTTTCTCCTTTCTTTTATTTTGGGGTTTACTGTAACATTGGTACCTTCTTCTACATACAATAATTACATGTAACAACAGTTATTAACCCTACATTCTTGTAACCTCTATTGTGCCACGCCTCTTTCACGGCAGGTAACATCAGATGAGGGAGTTTTAATACAGCACTTGTTTGCAATGTTTAGGCTTGATGGCATGTACATACATTTATTTCCTCGACAGACATCGTGCGCTGGACACTCAACATTATAAAACGTAAGCAGTGAAATTACAAACAGCTTGACACTGGACCCGATTGCACGAGATGTGTTCAGTGCGAGAGCACCAGCAGGCTGCAACCGAATCATATCAGGGCGTCTACAAGCTAGTCACGCCTGCGTTGCACAACAGATCTCATGAAGCAGGGGGTGTAAACTGTTGAAATCCTGGCGTCGCAGAGTTAACCATAGCTTATATATATATGTGTGTGTGTGTGTGTGTATATATAAGATAATAGTTGTTTGGATACATATAGGGGCAGTGGTGGCCTAGCAGATCAGAAGGTTGTCGGTTCGAATCCCGATCTGCCAAGGTGCCACTGAGCAAAGCATCGTCCCCACACTCTGCTCCCCGGGCACCTGCCTTGGCGCACTTCACTTTCATGTAGTCATATCTTCACACAATACTTTTATTGGTCTAGCTGACAATTTTGACTATGGTAAAAAAAAAAAAAATCTTGTAATCTAACTTGGGACTAAAATCAACCTTGGCTTTTAAAAAATGGTATTGTTTTGTGCAGAAAGACATCAGATCTGAAGCACCAAAAGTGACATGAATAGTAAAATGTATGTTAAGATGCAAATGACCTGAGCAAGAAAGCATTTTTATGCTCTTTCAAACTACAGTAGGTATGGTTATATGGGGGGGAAACCGTGGCCAATTCACCCCTTTCCTCTGTTTTTCTGCCCCATTTGCATTATTTGCAGATATGAGTCATGCCGAAGAAAGACCAGGCCTTTCAAATACAATTAAATCCGAAATTCCTAATATTGCAACAGCACCTCAGCACTCCAAGGCGAGGGAAAGCGTGTGATGGAGAATGAGTCACAAATTATTAGCAATTCAATTTTCACATCCTAGAATCAGGCATCTTCGCTTACCAGGGATTCTGTTTGTCCCCTTTTGCCGCTCGATGTTTCTTTTGTCTTTTTTTAAATTCAGGAAATTCATAGACAAAGCACTGCATTTGGGGGCAATTTAAGGCAATATACACATACAGTACAGGCCAAAAGTTTGGACACCTTCTCATTCAATGTGTTTTCTTTATTTTCATGACCATTGGTAGATTCTCACTGAAGTCATCAAAACTATGAATGAAGTGCTAAACACCTCTGGGAACTCCTTCAAGACTGTTTGAGAAGCATTTCAGGTGACGACCTCTTGAAGCTCATCGAGAGAATGCCAAGAGTGTTCAAAGCAGTAATCAGAGCAAAGAAACTAGAATATAAAACAAGTTTTCACTTATTTCACTTTTTTTTGTTATGTATGTAACTCCACATGTGTTCATTTATAGTTTTGGTGCCTTCAGTGAGAATCTACCAACGTAAATGGTCACGAAAATAAAGAAAACACATTGAATGAGATGGTGTGTCCAAAATTTTGGCCTGTACTGTATGTTCCATGTCATAGGCGTAAAAAACAGACTTTGAATACAAGTCTAATGATAGAAGAGTCTGGACGGATGGACAAAAAAATTGACTTTTGGACTTTTTCTTAAAGCGAGGTAGACTAAAACACATGTTTCAAAGACAAGGCAAATGTCAGGAAGACACTAATGAGGCCACTGATTGCTCCATGGTTTTTATTGGGGTGGTCCGGGGCAGTGAGTTGTCACCAGGTTACTGAAGAAGGGCAGGCTGGCGACGGCTTGACAGGGACAGGCGCGGAGAGCAGGCCCAGGACAGCCCGGGCCTAATTGGACATGGGGAGTGGACTACATCGGCCAATGATCTAAGTCAAATAAATTGGCTTGGTGGTCCAACGCGGACAGAGGCAAGTGAGTCAACAAGACAAGCGCGGAGGATTTATTCATCCCGCAATTAGTCCCGCTGCTGCGGACATATTTAATTTTCCCGTGTGAAAAGTCGCCGTGTATTTATTTTATTCCTTCTGCCAATCGGTATTCAGAAGGCCGCCGGTCCCACAGGTAGACACCAGCGGCCTTCGTCTACTGTCTGCCGTCACTGCCAATTTCGCATGTTGGATGAGTTCAATATCATCTTTTTTTTTCTCTTTTTTCTTTTACCGTACCGGCGAGATGTAATGTGCTGTACGGATCCGCTGCGAAACGTAATCGCGCTCACCGCCTCCCGGGCCTCGAGCTGCTCTAAAACACATTTGTATGGATCACTGTTATTGCATCCCGCTGATCGGTCTGATGCAAAGACCAGCGATGTCGGGGAAAACGGGGAGAGAGAGAGAGAGAGAGACGGAGGGCGTTTTAAATCCGGGTGAGAGGTCGAGTAATCCGAACAGTCGTCATTTTTAATTGTCCACGTCCAGCAAAGGGCGCTCCTTTCAGGCCGAGCGCCATTTCGCTCGTTTCCTCGATCCCACGAGCTCCACTCTTAAGTCCCCTGCTAAGTGGAGGTGCCACATTATTGGTGAGTCACAGGCTGGTGGCCCTGCGCTAACAGCCACCTTCCCGGGTGAAAAAGAGGAAGTAAATGCTCCGTAATAATGGACCCGTTTAGGGGGCTTCAAACCTCTGTTGCTGTGCGTCTGCAACTGCTTTAATTAGATAAAATGTAAAATTTTTTTTAAATATTATTGATTAAGGATGCCGTATACGGGCTGGTGCCCGTACTCCTCTGGGACGGGGAGAAGGGCTCGTCTATGAACAGAAGCGAGCAGATCGGGTTAGAAATGCTCGCCTACGGTTTGACTGATTGGCAGGTGCACGGGGGGGTCTTCAGGGGGTCATGCTGCAATCGATCAGCCTGTTGTAATCAGCTATTGGATGTGCAAAGACGACTGACTTTAAATAGGTTCATCGCACACAAACCTGTGATATAAGCAGCGGTACATTGGTGGGGGCAGAAGGGACATTTCACAACATTGTCGTAATTAAACACCATTTCAATAAATGAAGCAGTCAGATGAGAACACACACTGACAGAGTAATATTAGGTCCACATCTTTCTGGGGTTCGTCCTCAGGCCGGCGGGTCCGGTAGAATCTGTTTCAGCTCGATGCCCACTTGGGAAGGGAGAATTCCTTCAGATGGTGGAACCCATCTTATGTACTGCAAAGAAGGATGGAATGTCCCCATTAGTCATGTCTGCCATCTTCAAAGCATTTATTTACAGTTCTTACATTTACATTTACTGCATTTATCAGGCGCCCTTATCCAGAGAGACTTACAATCAGTAGTTACAGGGACAGTCCCCCCCTGGAGACACTCAGGGTTAAGTGTCTTGCTCAGGAACACAATGGTAGTAAGTGGGATTTGAACCTGGGTCTTCTGGTTCATAGGCGAGTGTGTTACCCACTAGGCTACTAACACCCTTTGTAATAGTACAGTAAATACAGTAAAACCACTTGGAAAATTTTCAGTATACCTGTTCAGGCAGCATGCTGCAGGTGGGTACCTGCCATGGCCTGAAGAATTGCGGGTTTGAGGCGCCGCTGAAGTCCCCTTGATACAGGTACTGTCCCCACACGCTGCTCCCCAAGATTACGGGTCAAAAGCGGAGGACACATTTTGTTGTGTCGCCGTGTGCTGCGCTGCATTGTGTCACACTGAGAAAAGCGGTCGCTTTTGCTTTCAACCACCTGCATCAATGCAGGACCCAAGAGCGTTACACTTCCTCTCCCATCATCCTCCAGAACATCCCGCCACCACATAAGCTGTGTCTCCTGACACCTCCCTGATGTCACCGGGATCGCGCTATGCAGCGGTTTAGTACTGCAGTAGCTCTCCTGCCGGATAAGAGTTTCCTTTGGACCTCATCTCGCAATTTTTTACCGCTGCGCAACACACAAGAGCTTCGTTTTCACCAGTCTGTTCCTTGTCAACGAGGTTCATGGAGGCCTCTCACGTTTAATACGTCCAACACATCGGCTTCCAAAACCTGACTGTTCTCCTGGTGCCTAAATGCGGGATTTTCAATTCCAACGTCCATCCCTTCACCTGCCAGTGGCTTCGTAATTGTGGTGGATCTGTGGTTAAAACCTCAATATTGTTTTAGTGGAGCAGGTTGTGCTTTTTCATCGTCGAGAACCAGACATGACGTCCGCGTGGTGACTTTGATGTAAACTCGGTGACTTTGACCTGCTTATAGACCCAACACTGGCTCATTACAGTGGATTCTGGAGAAGGAGACCGCGAGCTGTTCATTTCGCAAGGTCTTTCCTGACCCGTTGTTGTCCTTGTCTGTTAATAAGGAGGAACACCGTAGCCTATGATGCTTACCGGGATTTTCTAAACAAATGTCATGGTGCAACCCACAGTGCTTGTAATAAATTTGAGCGGAGTTTCTTCAGGAACTTTTGTTCTGCGGGTGCAAACAGCATTTGTTCTCATACAACTTCAAAGTTCTTTCTTTCTTTATGTAAATGATATTTATTTTTTTTAGGTAGCGAACAACAATTAATCTCCCTAGTGCACCTGCTTAAAGTGGCGGCATTCCTGTAAAGCGCTCGGCGGTGGTGGCTGAGCATCATGTTGTTGTCCTTGGGCAAGTCCTGCGGAACGCTCGGTGCGAGCGCCAGAATATATTTCCATAAATCTGCCCTCTAATTCCCGTCTCGGGGGGATTCGTCTTTTTAGTATGTTGACTCGGTGAGCCGACGTAATGAAAGGATGACCCCAGTGTCAGAACCCCAGGCCGAGGGGACCTCCCGAGACTTCGACCGTCCCTTTTTCTCCGCAGCCCGATATCGCAACGCGGTTTTGGATGCAATATTAATGATGGCACATTGCATGTGCTGCCATGGCAAGGTTAACGGTAATACTTTGCATTTCACAACAGGTTCACCGTTTGAGGCTGTGTTGCCAGATGCGAAGTCCGATAATTAAACTGTGACCATGCCAAACTGTTAACTTCTTACCTTCTTATCAGGAGACCTTCCACACATCTCTGAGCTTTCTCTATTAATTCTAGTAATTAAAAAAAAAAAATTAATTACATATTAATATAAATATAATATTGATAATTATATTTATTTAAAATTATCCATATTGAATTAGAACTGTAAATGCCATTCATTGGAAAGAGATTAAAAAATTATTTATTATAGTGTTTAGTGTATTGGAATGCATGATATTTTTTGGTTTTTATGTTTTATTGTTTTAATGAATTGTGGGCCACTAATGACTCAATTATACACAGTCAATTATATGAACGTGCAGGTTCAAGGGTTGAATCCTGACTGTCCCACGTGTGAATAGGTGAAGAACATTCCCTCTGGTTTTATGGATCACCCTCCAGTTCTTAGACGTGTTGATAAAGATGATATTCTGTACACTGGTGGCTCTAACGTGGGTCGCTTTACTCTGCTCAGCTTTTCATTTTCTGGCTTTTTTGGTCTGTCCTCCCTCTGTCTCTTTCCGCCTCTCTCCCATCCCTCACTCACCGTCTCCGCCGCTCTCTCTCTCTCCTCTCTCTCTCTCTCGTGTCTCCATCGCGGTGGCTTTCAGAGACCTTGTCGGGAGATTAAGCCCTGTGTTTAAGCGCGCTGCTTTCCTGTTCCAGGCCTCTCGCCGGCAGGGGTGATGGATGAACTACAAATGCCCCGGCGCTGCTCTGGACAAGGCAGACGGAGTGAGAGGAACGCATGCACGTCGTCTGAGCAGTGACAGCGAGAATTCGGTCAGGGATGCAGGTCTCCTGCCCCGCGTCCATCCTTCTGTTCAAATGATCGATGGTGCAGCTCGGCTCCTCTTCCCAACAGAAGGCCTCCTTCGTCTGTCTTCTCCTCCTCGGTGAATAAAGACCTTCTGTAGTAAACACTGGCACCGACTTACGCCTGGAATGTTGCTCATTGTGTCCAGGACTCTGCACTCGTGTTCGCCTTAATTGCCTCGCTCCTCGTTTCAAGGCACCTCTGGGTTTGCTTGACAGTATTAGCATTTAACGGCCAGCGCATGAGATGGTAATCAGCTCCTCAGCGGCGATTTGCCGTTGGTGTGTTCTGGGTTGTCTGTGCATGCATGCTCATCTCCTGCAAACAGGCCAGGCGGCGGCAGGAAGCAGCGACATTCCGACGCGTGCAGCTACAACCTCGTCTGGGGACCCCACCCTTGTACGCGCGTCAACGCAGTCCCGCTGTTCAATTGTGGTAATGATCAATGCAAAAATGGTTTTCTAGCAATGCAACTCATTAACAGAGCAATGTTGCCTAGCAGCAAATCGGCAAAAGAAACATAACTGCATACCTGAGTGATATGACAAGCATTTATATTTAGAATGGGGTTTGTGACACTTTTTGTACCTTTTACTGCCACTGTAGCGTGAAGGGGTGGAAGTAGCCTAGTGGGTAACACACTCGCCTATGAACCAGAAGACCCAGGTTCAAATCCCACTTACTACCATTGTGTCCCTGAGCAAGACACTTAACCCTGAGTGTCTCCAGGGGGGGACTGTCCCTGTAACTACTGATTGTAGTTGCTCTGAATAAGGTTGTATGATAAATGCTGCAAATGCAATGTACATGTTGGTCAAGAGATAAATGCGTAGAATATCTGGGTCATGAAATCTGAGGAAATTGGAGCATATGATCACTTGGAAAGTTGCATGATCAGATTTAAAAAGTTAATGTTGCACACAAAAATGTCTTGCATAAGGCAGTGTCCGAGGAAGATAAAAAGTACGACATTTGATGGACAACAGGTCCAGGTTGGGTGTGCAGGAGCGAGTGAGAGGAACAACGCTGTTGAGGACAGATGATCTGCAGAACACGAGGGTGTGGTCTGTGCAACTCCGTGGATCTCCGATGAGGACTCATCTTAGAGCAGCTGAAAGGCAGTGGAAGAAATCCAAGTGCCTGGTTCAACTTAGTAAGTATCAATCTCTCCTAACATCCTTCTCTGCTGCTGTCACTACAGCAAAAACTAGATACTTCCAGGACAAGGTAAGCAACCGCAAAGACTCTCACAAACTATTCTCTACTTTTAACCGCCTCCTGAATCCTCCACCACCTCCCCCCTCTACTTCTCTCTCATCTGAAGACGTTGCTACCTTCTTCACAGGGAAGGTGGCTACCATTAGCAAACAATTCTCACCCCCTAACCCCAGACCCGTCCTGCTGTTACCTCTGAAACCAGAACACTGTCTTCCGTCACCCCGCTCTCTGAATCGGACGTGTCTAAACTTCTCCAGTCTAGTCACCCCACCACCTGCATCCTGGATCCCATCCCCTCACACCTCCTTCAGTCCATACAGCCCACCTTAACATCTGCTCTGACACACGTCTTAAACTCCTCACTCACAACAGGAACATTTTCCACTGCTTTCGAACAGGCTGTCATTGCTCCTCTGCTCAAAAATACCTTCACTAAACCCATCTGTACTGGATAGCTACTGCCCAGTCTCCAACCTTCCTTTTCTTTCAAAAATTCTTGAAAGAGCCGTCCTGGCTCAACTTTCTTCATTTCTCCACGAGCATGATCTTCTTGACCCTTTTCAGTCTGGTTTCAGGAAAGACAATTTGACTGAAACCTCCCTCCTGGCAATGGTGGATGACCTTCGTGCTGCAAGAGCTGCCCGCAGATCATCTGTCCTCCTCTTACTTGATCTATCTGCTGCCTTCGACACAGTTAATCATGAAATTCTTCTCACCACACTCTCAGATTTAGGAATTACAGGAACTGCGCTAAATTGGTTCACCTCTTATCTTCAAGACAGGTCCTTCAAGGTATCATGGGGAGGTGAGACATCTGTCCTCTCTAGGGTGACCACAGGGGATCCACAAGGCTCTGTCCTTGGCCCCCTTCTATTCTCAATATACACTCGCTCACTTGGTCACATCATTAAATCACATGGCTTTCCTATCAATCCTACGCTGATGACACCCAGCTCTATTTGTCTTTCCCACCAGAAGATATCACATTTGCAACAAAAATCTTAGCCTGTCTCTCAGACATATCGGCTGATCCATCATGTTGATCTCCAGATCCTGCAGGTTCACTCTCTACAACATTCGCAAGATTCGGCCTTTTCTTTCACAACAGGCTACGCTGCTCCTCGTCCAGGCAACGGTCATCTCCAAACTCCACTATTGTAACTCTCTCCTGGCTGGAGCTTCTGCAGTCACCATAAAACCCCTCCAGATGGTCCAAAATGTGGCAGCCCGCCTCATCTTCAACCAGCCGAAACACACCCTCGTCCCGCCTCTTCTCACCTCCCTCCACTGTCTCTCCGCCAGTGAAGCGGTGCGGAGAAAAGCCCATTGATTCTTGTTTTTTATGTTCATGCGAGTGCGAGTATATTTGACTTCCAACGTGTCGGCATGAGCCATGTTCTTCGCCGAAGTTCTTTCACCAACTGCAGTATTAACGGAGAGGAGACAGGACGAAAGTGTGCCTGACGGACAGCTCTCGGTTGTAAAACGGTGCGGCAGAAGAGTTAAGACGCCTCGGGAACGAGGCCGGTGCTGTTTGGATCTCACACCCAGGTCTGGAGGCCCATTAACAGCTTCAGAGGGAACGGACTTAATCCAAATTTGAAACGGCAGGGAGGTAAATAAAGCGCTCTGAGCAGGTAAATAAACGTTGCTTTAAGCCGCCCAGGAGCCGAGCCTCATTTGCCAGGTGGCGGAATCGATTTTTTTTTTTTTTGCATTAACATAAATCATCAAATCACACAGATGAACAAGGCGGAGCGAGAGGCCACGATGCAGATCTGAATCTCATAAGGCCGGAACGCGCTTGTACATACAACGGATTATCGGAAAAACGGATTAGCCTGTGACTGGCAATGCTTTTACGGGGTTTCTGAGGCAGCCGTGAGCCGGAATCCCTGCTCCACTTATTGTGTTGTTCTGCTTCGCACCTTGCATCTCAGCTGAGATGCCGCTGCTACTGGATGTATGTAGGAACGTATGTATTATACATGTGGCCTGCAGCGGGGAGTCACCGCCGCCGGCCTGCCTCGGCAGAGGGAGCGCCCCGCTGCTCAGAGCTCAAGTTTTGCAGGAAGTTAAGAGACCTGCTTAACCCACTCACCGTAAACACGGTCTTGTGCACTTTATGCGTTGCACTACTTGCTTGCGAGGGGCAACATTTCAACCCTCTAGGACGCCATTGCGCCTAAATACTGTGCACCTGTATGAAGCTGCACCGACAAACACTCTTGAATCGAACAGAAGGACCACGCTCTGACTCAGTTCTAAATGCAAAAATGGAAACGATGCAATAACATCTATTTACCGTCAAGCAGAAAAGCATTCTCATGACAGATCTGTACATTCACAATCAGAAAAATCGGAAATGCTCTTACAGTAGGTGTTTCTTACAATTGTACTATTGGAACTGACAAACAAACAATACAGTGAAGTCGTACCGTGTATGACTGTGTACGTGACAAATAAAATTTGAATTTGATACGGTTCTGAGGTCTTGTGAAGTTCTAATGAACATTCATGGTGACCAACCGACCCCTCCACTTAGTTTTATTTTTATCTTCTAAATGCATGTTATTGGTAGATCCAATCTCAGTTTTTACCATGGTCCATGTTCCCACATGGTCCATGTTCCTTTTTCACATGACATCTTCTGTGATTCTAGTTTCTTTTCTTCTACTTCAGCATAATCTAGACTGATCCGCTCCACACTTCTAACTCTTATAGATTTATTTACATATATTGTACAACTGTGATGATGCAAACATGGTCCTATTCACACACATTCCAATAAAACAGGAAAGTGGTTCTTTAATTGCCAGGCGTGACAAGTTATACCTTGATGATTTTACATCATATGAATATATATGAATCATCGCCATAGTCTTCTCAGTGTGAAAGGTGGAGGGGATTTCGGAGGGTCTGTGAAAAACACTGTGGCTGTGTTTCCAGCCCACGCCTGTTCTGAAAACTCAGAATAATAAGCATGATAAATAACGCACCTAATGCAGCAGTTAAAAGCGCAGTGCAGGAGTTAATTTGTCATTATCTCACCCCATAATTTATGTTTGCTTTACCCTGTGATGTCAGAGGATGACTCACTGCAACCGCGCCAGAGATGATCCAGAGGACAAAATATAATATCAATGAATTTTGACGCCTCACTTCTCCCTCCTCCCTCTGGGTCTGAGAGGGGGTTGTTAACACCTTCTATTTAAAAGATCCTGCAGTGATGAGACTGGCGGTGTCAGGATTGCCTGCAGCTGGGCTCCACACCGGAATGCAATCCTGACGCCCCATAAATGCCGGAAGTTTTCGCCCGTTCGGGGTCGCTGGCATTTTCGTGAACTCGCTGCACGAACTTGACCTAGTTTTGTTTTCATGTGTTTTGAGTTCTGGCAATCGCCACACGCCTACGGGTTTGTTTAAGTTCTTTATTTACGTTAAACTGTTTTCGGCCACCGCGCCATTGTTTCTTTGAGTTTATTGTTTATTTGTTGTAGAATAAAAACCCCTCCCCAGTATGTCAGACCTCTGCGCTTCCTTCCCTCGTAAGTCCGTAGACGTGACAGGCGGGCTGGGTGGGCTCTTTGTCTGAGGGGACCTTCACTGAGGACCTCAGAGCCAGGACCCAGAACCTGCCAGGAGAAGGAGAAAATCGTGAGCACCTGCCTGATCAGAGATACTGAGGTTCCATGTTACAAAATGGAGCTTTTTTTAAAGCCCCAGTGTGCTTTTGTTATACGTTACGAATCAATATATGTTCAGGTTTTCTCCTTTCCTGTATGAAAGTGGAAAATGTAAACCTCTTTTCTCCCCTTGACAAAATGCATTCTGTGACCTTTTTTCATTGGTAACACGGCAACATTCTGAGGACGAAATGACCTGTTGTCAACAAAACAGATTCTGCTGATGTATAAAATGAGCTACTGCTTTATAAATTGAAGACTGCTTGCTGTTGTGTACAAAATGTTCTTCTTTCTGTGAAATGTGCCTGTAAATGTACGTGAGCTAGTAAAGGAAGAAGGGGACAAGGATCTGTCATGTTAGTCGGGGCCGAACTTCCGGTCAGTAGTACCTATTCTTCCCGTATTATTTGCTGCTTGTAAGGTAAAAGTTTTTCATATGCTGTAAATTAGTTTTATTGAATGTTTATTTTTGTTTTGCAATTGAAAATGGATGCTGAGGTGGTTATATTTTAAACCCACAAACTTCCTTACACATTTATTTCCCCCTTTAGTCTAGCTGTACTTGTCGGGTCAGACTCTGTCAGGCTCGAGCCCCATTACAGCTATACTTCCAAGCTTGTGTTGTTGTTATGCGTTCAGTGCAGATTAAAAGTGCAGATTAAAGATGCATATTTTTTTATAGCGTTAAAAGTCTGCATTTGTTATTATGCTGTTATAACTGGTGTTCAAAATCAAATTTTCGCGCAAAACACAGAACTAAAGAATCACCAGAATCGACCCAATAAGCTATTCAAACACGAGTAATAAGTATCAACGGAATTATGTTTTCAAAATCGTCACCGTTTCAATGTGAAACAGATAAGCAAGAATTAATCGATTTTTAAAAATAGAATCATCTCACACGCACCCGAAAAATTACAGCATGTTTTTTTTTTTGTTTTAGTCCAAATTGCTGTGACTCACAGGTTCATATTTGCCCTTTTATGCATTCATAACTTTAATTGAGTGTTGCTGATTGAATAAAGGCCGTTTCTTTGAAGCAGCCCGGCCTTGGTTCGTTAAAAGGGCTCTTTTTGCCCGGCAGCAGAATGTGGAGCCACATGTGGCCCCACGACGAGACCTTGATGAAACACTTCACCCCTGACAATAATGAGACTGCAGCCAACGCGTTATTTATTGTAAGACGACCTTGAGGCAGTCGCACGGATCGACACAAAACACACAAAAGCCTCGGTAAAGAGTGAAAAGCCGATCGCGTCCAACATTGAACTGCCGTGGACTCACTTCTCACATGGCCCGGCGCCTTTTCGAGGGCCTCAAAGCCGTCCTCCTGTTATGTCCTCGGCTCTGATGAGAAAACCCGCCTGGAATCCGGAGTTTGTTCTGTCGGGGCGGAATTAAAGAGCCGGGCCGCCTGCAGCCGGCTTTGGGCCCTGTTCAGTCGCCCACTGCGCGGCTTTGGAGACTTTTCATAAATACTCAGGCCAAGCCTGCCCACACCGATACACAAATAGACCGCCCCACCGGCACTGGATCTGCGGGGCTCAAGTGTCCTTCCTCGATCCGTCCTCGTTGGGTCACTAAATATTTGTCGAGTTCTCGGGCGTGTTATTGCACGATCCAGTAACCCCTGTCCACACAGCACGCTTACTGACTTTAATCAATCTCGGCGAGTTTCATTTTGCACACGTTAGAGACATTTACTTTTGAAAAGCCGCCAGTAAGAGCACACAACAGTAACCTTTACTTATATCTATCTCATCAGGAGTTTTTTTCTTCATTAGCCTCTTTATTTTTTTTTTTATAAAACACCATGTATCAGTGTGGTCAGCTTTAAATTTAGACCTGTAATAAAGCATTCTTCAGTGCTAGGAGTGGGCGACAGGACTACCCCTGGGCGTGTGGCGTGTCGACAGGAGGGGGATTAAATGGTTTAGAATGAGGAAGCAGGGTGTGTGCGAGCTGTCAATCATGGCTACAGACTCCTCCCCCCCTTTTAAATTTAAGAACATTAAAGTTCATATTACACACCCACGAAAAAAGGGCTGGGTGGGTAGTCAATTCGTCCTCTTCAATATTCAGAAACTTTTAGTTTCTGTCTCTTTACATTATCTTCTTATCTTCAGCATTCGGAAAAACTGTTTAGTGCTTACCATGAATTACTTTCTTCTCACCAAAATATATCGAAAATAAAGTTGCAGTAGTTGGTATTATGACATGAAGATATGCCACCAGTGAAAAAAAAACTTCTTGAAAATTAAATAAAATAAAACTTTATTGGCCAGAGTACAAGAAGCAGTCATCATCTAACAAGAAAAAGAGCAGAAGAAGGGTTATATGTGCCTGGTGCTGACTGAGATAAGCTAAGAGATAAGATAAGAATTTTAACCCACGACCTTGGAGATGCGAGGCCGCAATGTGGCATGTGAGGTGTGGCCCATGTTTGGACACAATGATGAAAATGTGTTTTTGTTTAATTAAAATACTTTTGTATTACAGTTATAACTCATTTAAATAGTGCTTGGCATGTGACCCACAGTGGTAGTAGTCTAGACGTCTTGCCCATGAACCAGAAGACCACAAAGTCCCAGGTTCAAACCTCACTTACTACCATCGTGTCCCTGAGCAAGACACTTAATCCTGAGTGTCTCCAGGGGGACTGTCCCTGTCACTACTGATTGTAAGGCGCTCTGGATAATGCCTGATAAATTGCGTCATTGTAAATTTGGCTTTATATGACTGTATACTGTTGCATGCTGGTTTACGTGCAAGCTTATTGCAAACAGTAAAAAAATCAATGGTATGGGTGTTTCACTTGTGCTTTGATTTCTATTTTTAATAGTTTTCAGAGTGTTTGACAGCAATTAAATGTCTTCTTTGAAGATAAAAAGGACAGTGAACATCAGTGTGAGACGTGGACCAATTAATGACCAGGGTGGTCATATTATATACAGAATTATGCAGCCCAGGCCACCCAGAATGCACAATTACTGGCTCGTTTTAGCTTTTTGTTCCACGCATAGGTACTTCTTGCCCTACAAAAAAGACAGTCACATTCACATTTAGTGCCAGGTGGAGGTATTTGCTGCAGGTTCTGACGCACGTTGGGGAAGTCAGGAGTTCTCGGTTAGTTGGCCGTCTGCATCCTGCACCTTTAAGGTCTGGGACCGGCGGAACTCGCACAGACGCACATAGAAGGTTATTAATGGAGCCCACCGGGCATGGATGTGCCTTGCGGGGATGAGTCATGCTGCCCGGCCCCACCCCACCCCAGAGGCGTCTGCGGGGCTGTACTCCGCCAGTCCCTGTGGACGTGAAGTCTCCGGTTCACTCTGCGGTACGCCCCGTTTTATAATTACTGCATAAATAATCGTGCGGCGGGCCACAGGTGAACCTGGATATATAAATAGAAACGGGAAAAACTTGTCTTCTTGTCAAGAAAGAATGGACTGCGTCACAGATTTATGTAATTGCAAATTATTCACTCTCATGAATAACTTAATATATTAATATGTGGCCTTCTATATTTAACAGATACTATGTTCAAAGAGTCCCTTGAAGGGACATTTCAGAGGGAAAGAAGAGTTTAAAACTCACTTTGGGGGCTGTAGTTAAAACATGCACAGCTCTGTAAGCACAAGGCATTGGAGAATAATTAACATAATGGTACATCTACCAAAAAAGTCTTTAGTTATCATAATTTAATAAAAGAAAAATGCATATATTCATTGCATGTTGAAACGTCTGGAATATTATCTATAATCAACCACAGAGGATCCAAAACAGAGAAACGTCTGACTTCTGAAAGGTTAAAGGTAAGACAGGCTCCATTCGAGACGGACTAGTTGAAGGACAGGAGGCTGTGAGAAGCATATGGGAATCAGTGTTGTGCTGTCAGAAATCTCTCAGCATAACTGGGGTCATCATCAACAGCGACACGGCTGACAAACAGCTGCATCATTAAAACTAATCATATTCCAGCACAACATCCACCACGAGGCGGAGGAAGCTGAGGCTGACATCACAAAGTGCTGAGTCTGAACTAAATGCAAAGTGCTGCGCGACCGGCTTCCAGATGCAATTTCATGTGCCGGATGAAACTGTCTTGATTTCGTAAATCCTTTTTTGCACCGTCTGGGGAATAGAAAATGTTCTTCTGAAGAGAGGTTGAATATTAGCTGCTTATTCCGGTTTCTCCCCTCCCGAGTGCAATAGTGTGTTTCAGGAAAATAAAAGAGAGAGAAAAATATTGTGGTTTGTGCTTTTCGATTCATCAGAAGAAATGCAGATTGATATGCACTGAGAGACAAATATAGAATTTTTCAGGATTTCCTGCAGAAAATAACTGCCTCGAGGGAGACGCCACTGCATGCTCAGTATTCCTCCCACTAAAAGTGAGCTGTTGCACTTCTTACTTTTACTAAGCTTTATAGTGTGTATCACACACACTGTCATTTAATATATATATTCAGATGATTTGTACATATACAGTACAGGCCAAAAGTTTGGACACACCTTCTCATTCAGTGTGTTTTTTTTATTTTCATGACCATTTACGTTGGTAGATTCACACTGAAGGCATCAAAACTATGAATGAACACATGTGGAGTTATGTACTTAACAAAAAGTGGAGACCTGGCCTCCACAGTCACTGGGACCTGAACCCAATCCAGATGGTTTGGGGTGAGCTGGACCAACAAGTGCTAAACACCTCTGGGAACTCCTTCAAGCCTGTTGGAAAAGCATTTCAGGGGACGACCTCTTGAAGCTCATCGAGAGAATGCCAAGAGTGTGCAAAGCAGTAATCAGAGCAAAGAAACTAGAATATAAAACATGTTTTCACTTATTTCACCTTTTTTTGTTAAGTACATAAATCCACATGTCTTCATTCGTAGTTCTGATGCCTTCAGTGAGAATCTACCAACGTAAATGTTCACGAAAATAAAGAAAACACATTGAATGAGAAGGCGCGTCCAAACGTTTGGCCTGTGCTGTATATACAGAGAGATTAATAAAAAGAATTAACACAGAGCTGTATTTCCTGACATTATATAAAATGCAGTGCATGGGCCATGTGCATTAATGTCACATCAAGTATTATGTTCAGGATTTACAGAAATAGACCAAATAGAAACAAGAGGTTTCTGCTTGCTAGTTACCTGTGCGAGGAGAAACTAACTACCCAGCCAGCCCTTTTGTTGCTGTGCAATTTTTCTAACGGCCAGAAGATGAACTTAAGTTTTTTAAGCCAATTTTTAAAGGGTGGAGTTGCCTGTGGGCGTGATTGACAGATCTCACACACCCTGCTCCCTCTCGTCCATACGTCACACGCCCTTTCTCCACCGTTTCCCTCTGTTCTCTACTCTTCTAATGCCCCTTGTCAACAGTGTCAGTGTGAAACACAGCACAACACACGGTGCACACAACGAAAGGCACCCGGGGAGCAGTATGTAGGGGACGGTACTTCGCTCAGGGGCATCTTGGCGGGTCGGGATTCGAACCAGCAACGGGTCTGTTTCCTTACCTGCTAGGCCAACCACACCCCAATTGCATCAATGCAGATTAATTCCAGCGTTCTCTTTAGTGACCACGTTAGTGACAGTGACCGCCATGGTTTATTGGTTGGTAGTAGCCCTGTGGGTAGGACACTCGCCTATGAAGCAGAAGGCCACAAAGTCACAGCTTCAACCCCCACTTATTACCATGGTGTCCCTGAGAAAGACGCTTAACCCCGAGTGTCTTCAGTGGGGACTGTCCCTGTAACTACTGACTGTAAGGCGCTCTGGTAAATGCTGCAAATGTGAATGGCAGGTCAAGTTTTTCAACAGGAAAATCATATCCCACAGTGTCTCACCTATTCTTCGGCATCAGAGACACGTTATCACCTCTCCACCTGGGACAAGGTGTCTGACTCACACACATACGCTAAGCCGGAGAGGTGTGGCAGGGGTGGTTGGGGTCATCTGGATCCTCGGAGGATCCTCCCGTTCTGTAAAGGACATGTGGCCGGATCCGGCTGGCCCTCGTCACCGCTCTCCGGCCATCCATCTTCCTCCCACCCCGCGTTCCATTCTCCTGGTTTTCATTAGGCTGCGGCAGTACGGCTGGGGCAGGCCGGGTGGGAGGTGTGATTCTTCACATCCATCCTGCCTCCCCGTGCCACCAACGGTGAGCGGCGGCTCCCCTGAGTTGCTCCGATTGCGCCAATTATCCTCCTCTGTCGCTGGCTGGCTTCAGCCTCTCCTGTGGCCACTCACTCAATGGAGCTTTCAAACAGACGGATGGTTTTTCCCAGAGTCCAATCGGATCAATCCTCGAAGGGGCAGTGGCCATCGTTTTTAAGATAATCTGCATTATGAAATGAGCGTTATTTAACAGCACCATTGATTTTGGCCCTAGGTGTACAGACAGGCTTTGTGGGAGTTTGTGGGAGAAAAATGTGTATGAAAATCATTTTGATTAAGGGATGTTGTCCTGTTCTAGATGGCATCCAGTGTGGAACATGCAATTGGCACCATTTTGAAATGTGATGTTAGCCACAAACCCTCAGCTGTGACATCAGGACCTCTTGACAATGCAGCAGGACTGCAATAAATGGTGCTTGAGTTTTAAAAAAACATCAGACATGTGTCCCCTACAGAGAGCAAAGGTAAATAGATGGGTCTCGGGGGGGACATTTTCAAGGCTGTGGACACTTGGCTCTGGTTTACAGGGTAAACATGTGCTGCACTCATCTGTCAGACTATAGTATCACATTAACTGTCCAGTTTCCCTTTGGTCGTCCTCTCAGTCGCTTTTTCCCTGCCTCCTGTGCACATCCCCTGGCCTGTAATGTGAAGTGAAGTGATTGTCACATGTGATACACAGTGAAGTGAAGTGAAAGTGAAGTGATTGTCACACGTGATACACAGCAGCACAGCACACAGTGCACACAGTGAAATTTGTCCTCTGCATTTAACCCATCACCCTGAGTGAGCAGTGGCCAGTCATGACAGGCGCCCGGGGAGCAGTGTGTGGGGACGGTGCTTTGCTCAGTGGCACCTCAGTGGCACCTTGGCAGATCGGGATTCGAACCGGCAACCTTCTGATTACGAGGCCGCTTCCTTAACCGCTAGGCCACCGCTGTCCTAACTGGACTGATTTCTTCTTGGCCCTGCCTTCTTTTGGGATTTTCTCCTGAGGAAAGGGCCATGTTTTTCCGCTCTATACCACTCCATGAAACATGGTATGGACTATGGAAATCTTGTGAGGGTTCGGGCTCAATTTCTATCATTTCTGTCAAGCTCGGGTCAGGTCAGGTCAGGTCAGGTCGGGTTGAATCGGGTCGAGCTTCTGGTAACTTCTGGCCTATAGTACCTGTCCTTTCACCTCCTCATCATCCATTTTCGCATCTGTCTAACGGTAATTACAATGCATGACCTGACCACTGTGGCCGAGAAATGCAAATACGTGGATTACGTGACTCCGCCTACTGACCTCTAATCACCTTAATAAGATTTTCTCCTCTAAGGAACAGAACACAAGCAAAATCGGAAGTTTTGTTTTTTTCTTCTGGCAGAGCAGAAGAATCCCATCAAGGAAGGACAGGACGAATGACAGTCTATGCTGATCGTGGCAGTGGCACCGCCGCTACAGCCTGAAAACAAATGCCCATTAGCAATGAATATTACATGAGGCTGCACCAACCAGAGGCAAGGTGAAGGTCTCCAGACAGAAAATCTCATCTTGCCGGGTCTTTTTCAATTGCCGCGGTCCACCGTAGGTCAAAACGAGCCTGAATGGCCGCTGGGATTTGCCAGCCGAACGCTGTTCCTGGAGGACTCCCCACTCCACGTTCTCCGGTGGAACATTTCTGTCCAAGTTCAAGTTCCTGCCCCCCGATATGCATTATACAAGCCACCGTCTTTCATGCCACGTTTACATTAAACATTTACTGGCTTCCCTCCCGGCCTCGCCCACAGGAAACGGGGATGAATGGCATCCTCGGCACTCACTTTAAATAACAGATCCTCCTCCCGGGGCACAAGCCTTATGATCCGGCGTAATAAAACGGCAACAACGAGATGGTGCGTCTCAGCGGGAGACCGCGGTTTCTGAATTAATCATGGCCCCCGTCGCTACGCGCGTGAAGCTCTTCCGGAGGCGCCGGACGACTCCCACCAGACTCTTCTTCCCGGGCTGCTCCTGCAAGAAGTGTGAGCCACTAATGAGGGAATCCTGTGTTCGGACCTGAGTCGATGTCACACTGCTGTAAACACACTCTTTGGGGACATTGTGTGTGTGTGTGTGTGTGTGTGTGTGTGTGTGTGTGTCAAAAGGGCAAAGCAGGCATGGCCGCATGAACTATTTATGCAGACTATTCACACCTTTTGGTTAAGAGATGAGGTCCATTACACTGCCGTGCACGTTGTTTTTTGCTATTTTATCGAAAGCAGCGTGTAGCTCCTGCCCACATGGCCGCTCCAGCAGCGAGAAGGACTGGTGCACAGGACCACCGTGGCTGGAAGATCAGGGGTCAGTGACCCACGCGCATGTTGTTTATGCCAGCGACCCAACCAGAACTTGAACTGCGCGGCTTCCGTCCCCCGAGCTGTTTCCCTGCCTCACCTCACCCCACCCACACAGCACCTGTACGAGCGCCTGAGTAGGACGGAGCTGGTGGAGCCCGGAGGCCGCTGCCCTCACGCCCCTACTGTCTTTTCACTTGGTGTTAAAACTTACAAACGTGTCCGTGGTTTCGTGGCCCTGCGTGACAAAATATGCTGTTCGAATGTGCAGTGATTGTCATTGCGACACAATGGGGTGGTAGTGACCAAGTGGGTAACACACTCGCCTATGAACCAGAAGACCCAGGTTCAAACCCCACTTACTATCATTGTGTCCCTGAGCAAGACACTTGACCCTGAGTGTCTCCAGGGGGGGACTGTCCCTGTAACTACTGATTGTAAGTCGCTCTGGATAAGGGCGTCTGGTAAATCCCGTAAATGTAAAGTGTAAACAACGGAATTAAGGGTCACAGTGAGCTTAGTCAGCCTAAAGTGGAAACATACAAAAAAGCACTATTATAACCAAAAAAATATATATAATTGTCAGGGTCATTATTATACACTTCACTCACATGGAGGTCTTATCTCAAGATCTTATTCATCTCGACATAACCAACTCCGATTTCTTGTTCTTTTTTTTCCGAGATCCCAAGAAACCGAAAGTTGTTGTTGTGGATCAGTGCTTCAGAGGATCAATGCATTCAGCAAAAACCATTGATTACTGTTATCAATATCTGTCAGTGACAGACAAATTTCATATTGGTGATTGTCACTTGAAACGAAGGCTCAAGGAGTTACATCTCCTGCCGTGGCCACAACAGACACCTTGATCTCGTGACTTTTGAACATATAACCGTGAGTTCAGCGGGTGATGCCCACATTTCTCTGAGAAGATGATGGTTCCCCACAATCCTTCCCATTTTTAATAAAGCATTGGCCAGTTTTTAACCCAGCAATTATATGCCTATAATTGTATCCTTCTGAAACAGATTTTCCAACATTGAGAAGCATCAGCTAAACTTGTTGCCAACTGAAACATAATCATCAATGCAGTAGTTAGTCAGTAGTGACTATTTGCTTTGTTATATCCAAGTGGACAGGCGGTCTATAATGTCTCTTAAAAGTTAAAGTGAAGTGATTGTCACATGTGATACACAGCAGCACAGCACATGGTGCACGCAGTGAAATTTGTCCTCCGCATTTAACCCATCACCCTTGGTGAGCAGTGGGCAGCCATGACAGGCGCCCGGGGAGCAGTGTGTGGGGACGGTGCTTTGCTCAGTGGGCACCTCAGGGGCACCTTGGCTGATCGGGATTCGAACCGGCAACCTTCTGATTACGGGGCCACCACTGGCCCAAAGAGAGGGCTCATCCGGGATCTCATCTCTATTTTAGGACCTCATGCAATCTTAAGAAGACATTTTTGAAGCACAGTCCAGCCACTGGGGACGCAGGTGACAGTGTGTTTGTTGGTGCTGGTTCCAAGCCCGGGAAATTGGAGAGGTTTTGTTTGCTTGGCCTACAATGATAATAATTGTAAAAAATGATTTATTACACTTTTTTTTTTTTCTGAAATGATTGTAAAAGCAATTATTAGTCGGAAAAAGTAATGTCGTTACCAACATTTTAACTGCTGGTCGACTAGAAACTAGTATGGAGCAGGGAGAGGAGAGACCAAATGCCATCGAAACAAATCCACATGAAGCCATCAGCCGCGTGAAGCTATGGAATGTCATAGAAACAAATCAGCGCAAAGCCACCTGATGCCATGGAAACAAATCCACACGTGGCCATGAACTGCCAGGGAAAATAAATCCACGCGAAGCCCGGGCGGGAGACGCGGAGGCGAACCCGCGGTATTTGTATGCTGCCGGAGCAACGGCATGGTGAATTACACCCAACTGCTCGAACTAAAAATACTTTATAAGGAGCCCGTGCGCTGTGACAGCCTATCAGAAGATGCCACCCCACCTCAAGGAGTAGCCTTTCCAAAATGAGGAGTCACCGGTGCCATTCCCGCCAATAATTACATTTGCTAATATGCAAACGAGCTCCCCCTGACAAACGGCTGTAATTGAACACTGACATGACGTAACCTAACCTTTGCTGTGGACTCGCGGAGCCTGTGCTTAGTAATGAGGCCTGTGTTCATGAAAGCAATGTTGCGCATTCGCAAGCGAGAACCTATCACCGGGGGTTTGACAAAAACTTTATTGCGCTTCAAGTGCATTAACGTCCCCACAACATGTACAAAGCAACATTTATGGCCGTTAGCAACTGCACTGCATGTAATGCAGCCATACATCTATTCAATGCTATATAAACCGGCTATAATTATTTGCGCTGATTGTGTGAGCTGACAATATTTCTGCAAAGGCTTAATCCCTGTGCCCTCCGTGAGTCTTTCCCTCCTCCAGTAGCCATGGACACTGGATAGTCTGATGAGATGTCAGGTCTCCTTTTAGAAGCGTGTTTACTGCCAGGGAGAAGTGATCTATTTCAAACACAGCGCACTGATATTTTGCCATTTGATAGCGAGAGAGGGAAATAAACATTTTATAGGCCCCTGTTTACTTCTGTAATATAGACCCCCAATCACTTCAGAAATCTCGATTCCTGTTCCGTTCAGTAACCTGTACACATTCAGTTCAGCAATTTAGACCCGTTTAGTTCTGTAATCTAGACTCCCATTCAGTAATCTACACCCCTATTCAGCAAGAGGTAAAACTCTACAAATCCTCCCTCAGACACTTATCGACAAAGTAATCTGTGCAATATCTGATATCTCAATAGATAGACATAACTGACTAGACACACTGACTAGACTTTACTACACTTATACTGAATATTACACAGATTTTATTTTATTTTTGATTTAACTTATTCTATGCAGTTTTATTATACTGGATTATTATTGTAATTATCTTACTCTCTATTTTTACTTTATTCTACTGTCCTGTGGCTCTCTGTGTCGGTGTGATGTGGCAGTCACCACGCTAAAAATTTCCATCAGGATAAATAAAGGTTTTCAGACTCTATTAAAAGATCGAAAAAACAGTGTCTCTCCAATGCCTCGTTCATCAGCGCTCATTCCTCATCATTGGCTTCTTCCACCACTAAATATTCGTATCTACTAGGGGCTCCATTTTGGACCTGACGCTAGGCACTGGGTGTGTTCACTGTGCACAAATTTATTTAGAATTGCATGGTGCATGGCGTAATTTAAATTTAGGAGAAAACCCCAAAAACCAGGACGTGGGAGGTTGAGGTAAATGAGCACAAGGCGAAAAATCTACAGAACACTTACACAGCACACTGACTCCAAGTCTATCACTCCAAGTGACTCCAAGTCTATCACACTTCAGATTTTTCCTGCAAATGGAATAGACAACAGGTGAAAATCATAGGCAGTTAGCAAGACGTCCCCAATAAAGGCGCGGCCCTGCAGGAGGTGACCACAGTTCATATGCTTCCTGGTTGATGTTTTGGTAGCACGAGACGGAATCTACAACCGGACCCGTAATCAAAAGTTCACCATTTCAACTCACTAATCGTCCCACGGGTGATCGTCGTCCCCGTTCAGTTATCTACACCCTGTTCCGTAATCCCCATTGAGATACCATCCTGTATAGTGCAGTGGATCAGTGGATTTTACTCACCTAAGCATCTCCTATAGTAGATCACCACCCATAATATCATTTTACATTGCTGCATTGCTTAAATACGTTTTACAAGTTTTCACATTTTGAATAAGAAAAACAAAAGCCAAATTTGAAAATGATTTTTTGAAAATCTTGCCAGGTTCCCCAGTAGGACATAAATCATATGGAAGATGCAATTCTGGAAAAAAGCCCCATCTGATTCCAGTTCCGTAGCTGGTTTGAGATGGGAACTGTCTTTTGGGAGAATACATCCAGCCTGTGTTGTATTTAGGGGACGTTCGGTGATATCTTACATTCCAGATAACTCAGGCTGCTGAGATGATTCACAACAGCTTTCATAAGACATGTGGACAAGTGTATTTCCTTCCATGCATAATTTCTAAAGGAAAAAACAGCATAAATGAACTGATCTACGGTTCTAAAAAAAATGTTGCACATTCCAACTGCACCTGTGCATACATTTAATGTTTTATATTATTTTGCTGACACGTTGCTTGGCAACCATGACTGGAAAATTACATTAGCTCTCGGAGGAATTTTATTGTAATAATTTGTTTGGTATTTTTTTGTAAATGAAGGCATTCGAACAGCAATTATATTTTGGACTTTTAAGTCTGACCAGCAAAACGTCTCGACTGTGACGTTAAATGGGGACTTCAATCTCTGTCCTTCCAGGCATCCCCTACTGATCCTGCTGGGTGTTTCTGACCGGCGTAGCGTCTGGCAACGCAGAACGCAGAGAAGCTGAGAGTCACTCGACACAAGCAAACAAACACAGTGAACTGCAATGTGGTTTATGTCCTCAAAATTATTGAACAAGTTCCCAGATGAGCTCTGCCTGTTTGTCGTCCTTGCTGCTCCATATTAAAAATAACCGGATGTGTTAAATTATTAATAGGCCCAAAGAGCTAGGTGTTCAAGTGAGAAAACACCAGCAGTGAAGAGAACAAATTCCACAAAAAGTACGATCCTTGTTTTACATCCATAGAATTCATCTGTATTCTTTTTGTGTGTAAGTGTGTGTGTGTGTGTGTGTGAAGGAGAATGCTAAATGGAGTGGGCAGAATATTAATTATTCTGAAGACATCAATGCAAATATCTAATTCACATATTGCCATGTCTCCACGCTGAATTGGGCATTTATGAGGAGAAATATTTTCCAACACTTTTTGGAGGTGATTGGTTGGGATGCCTTGCACCTTATGCTCACCATTCCGTGCCAGGGTATTTATGTCAGATTCCCCGGGTGCGAACTCCCACTCCCGTGCTGAGAATACATCAGCGCTGGATGCTCTGGCCTGGGCTGCGGCAGGCGGAGTGTCCAGCCTGGGCCCCGTCCCTGCCAGATACGGCGGGTGGGCAGAAGTTTGAAGGTGGCGATGCACCACTCCACGTGCAACGCGCACCGCATACGTTAAATAAATGTAACATCATGGGCTGGCACGCCGGGGTCATGTGCATTGAGAGGCAGTGTCAGAAAAGCTGATTTACAGGCTGGGCGGCGTCCGGTAAAGTCTCAACAGCCGTAATCATTCATGGCCTTTGGAGCAGGAGCTCCTGGCTGAATAGGAGACACATTCAAGTGTTTGGAACGAGCGCCGCGTTCTGAATAGACGCGAGGAGGAATAAAAGCGAGCCCATCCGTGTTAGCCTTCGCCTACTTGATTCTTTTTTGTTTTGTGCGTAAGCTAAGGGTCGTCAGAAGAGCGGCCGTTCAATTAGCGCGCCGCCCGGCTTTTTCTAAAGCGCGGGGAAGGCGGTTGTTAGGCAACACCAAGGACAAATCATTCTTTCGCAGGATTCCACATGTCTGCCAAAATGAAAAGGCATGGCTGTATATCTGGTGTATATATGGTGGACTTTAAAAATATATCTAATATTATATGTTATATATTATATATACATTATTGATATTATATTAGATTATATAATAACAAGTAAATAAAAAATACGACTGATATTGATTTCTGCTGCATCTTTTATTGTATCCAGCCTAATCTTTGAAGTTTTGACGCGAACAGACATGTTGCACACTAATCACACTGCACATGAAAAGTGCATGAAGCGCAGAAAGGGAACTTCTTACACATTTATATATACACAGGCAAGCTTCGCTGTGGATGTTAATCTTCTCGGGTCCCTCCGGTGGCCGCTGAGTGTTTCTCCGCTACTCATACATCGTGATATACTGCCTGGATCTGGCGGGTACTTCACACCGGAGGCGGTGGCTTATGGCCAGAGAACATGTCCCCGCGTCCCCGGGGGTCCGTAAGCCATCACTTCGCAAGTTTGTGGAGCGTGAGGGGAAAAATCCCCAGGATGGCCGTCCACCCTTCTCTAAATGATACCCCGGGCTTTCCAGGAAGAGCCCTCCCTTTCTTCTCCAGAAAATGGCCTCATTGCTCAGTCACACGATTACCCGTGTGGCCGTTCTGTCCCACTGTGACACGGACGTACGGTTTATGGCAAAATGCTGGTGAGGGTTTTTACACCTCTGGGTCCGGCAGGCTCCTGTCACCGTATCCGCTCTGATGAAGATGACTGGCCGTGCCCTCGCACCCAGTGGCAATCATTACGCTGTAAAGCCATTTTTTATTGGTTCCTCCTTCATACCCAGCACCACTGTCCTGTCTGTTCGCTGCAGTCAGTGTTTGGACTCAGAACACCTTTCTGTTTAACAGAATGTGCTACAGACAAATTTGGATTGAAAAAGTAGCTTTATTTAAATAAACTGTGCAAATAATCACTTTATTCCCTTTTATGAAAACTCCAACTAAAATTGTCTAGCAAACTTCCAAGTGCACCAAGGTGGCAGGGAAGGTATATTATGGCTTTGATTATCAATGTAAAAAATGCAACTCCTTTTTATCCCATCTGCTTTTAATCCTCACAGAAGCATTGATGTCATGAAAGGGGGTCGGGAAGGGAATGAGGTGCAGTTTATAATAGGGATTTTTATTATAAACTGAATACAAAAGGCATGATGGGTTGGGGCAGTGGTGGCCTAGTGGCCTAGTGGTTGGAAGCGGCCCCTTAATCAGAAGGTTGCCGGTTCGAATCCCGATCCTCCAAGGTGCCACTGAACAAAGCACCTGCTCCCCGGGCTGTGGTGCAGTGTTTCACAATGACAATCACTTCACTTTCACTTCACTTCATGGTCGAAAAAGGAAACTCAAACAACTCGAAGGCGAGATCATCCACATCACCTCAACCACATCAGAAGCCTTAAACCATCTCCCTCCTCCCAAACTGCACATTACAAACTGAACATCGGTACTGCAATTTAAACTGAAGTATAGCACCCTGCACTTTAATCTCTCACTACCTCACACTGTGCTGCTGTTATTGTGTTCATATCATGTCAAATCACTACTACTGCCGTTATTATCATAGGACAGGTTGGGCCGTTTATATGGATCCACCTTAATAAAATGGGAATGGTTGGTGATATTAATGTCCTGTTTGTGGCACATTAGTATATGTGAGGAGCCAAACTTTTCAAGATGGGTGGTGACCATATTGGCCATTTTGAAGTCGGTCATCTTGGATCCAACTTTTGTTTTTTCAATAGGAAGAGGGTCATGTGACACATCAAATTTATTGGTAATTTCACAAGAAAAACAATGGTGTGCTTGGGTTTAACATAACTTTATTGAGTTATTTACAAGTTTCTGACCACTTATAAAATGTGTTCAATGTCACCAACCATTCCCATTTTATTAAGGTGTATCCGTATAAATGGCCCACCCTGTATATCATATACCACATACACTTTGTAATAAATACATCAACACACTGATATACTGTCTTATTGCAGCTACTTGTCTGCCTGGTTTGTCTAGTTTGTCTCGACCTGCACTGTATTATGGGTCGGTGTACAACGTCCACAATGTCCTTGTCATGTTTTTGTGTTATTTTGCACTATGCATGTCTTTTTGCAGGTTGTGAACCTCCAAAGCTTCGCAATCTCGTCTCTCTATGTACTTGTGTATGGTGAGATGACAATAAAGTTGATTTTGACTTGACTGAGGCGTGTGTCAGATCGACAGGAACTGAAACAATTTAAACATAAAGGTCAGTCTTAGGTACCACGTTAATGCAGCAGCCCTGTTCTGCTGCCATCTCCTTCCTTCCTTTTATAACAGCGCCGTAATCATGGACACTTAATCCATGCCGCCAGGTCGAATGGCACTGGACTAGAATACTTAAATACATTTTGAGAAATCACCACCGATTTGGATTGTCCCATCATTTCCAACATCCTGCAAGATCTAAATTCTATTGCTTGTTAAGAAAATATTGCCCACAAGTCTTATGTTAATTCTAGACCAGGTCTTAGCGATTACTTTAATTTGTACAAGAGCAAATGTTACATGAGTTCAGATGGCTTAATTTGGAATAATTTGTGCCTAATTGGAGTGTAATATCTGCAGATATTACCCTAAGATATCATGTGCTACAAGCACAAATAGTCATTAAAATACTACTAAATTGCTCGATATGTTACAGTTTACGGTTCATAAATCCAGGTTATGTACAGAAGGTTAAGTAAAGCACTCGGTGTAAATTCCTCTGGGGGACATTAACCCATTAACACCCAGTAATTACATTTAATCATTGCATTAATTACATGTAATGAAGACACTGAATGGGTGTCAGCTGGAGGATCTCGCCCAGCTTCTGAAGACAACTGATCGCTCATCCAAACAGATGTCGGCTTCCGAAACGTTCCTGCCAATGTCGCATGAGGAAATGAGAATGTGGTGAAGGTCCCTTATCTGCCATGTTAGACTAACCTTCAGCGGTTTCCTTGACTCCTGGCACACAATGAGGAGTAGTAGGTGAGGCACACTTCAGATTCATCTTTTTGCATTTAAAGGGCGCGAGAATTTCGTTTTAATTTCCTGCCGATGGTGGAAAAGTGATCTGCATGTTGATGACTGCATGATGATGCTTCGGCGGAAGATGGAATTTATAACGACCAACCGGTGCAAGGACTGGTTACGCCTCGGAGTCCCATCCATCAGATTAATTACACGATTGTGAGATGGACAATCTTTGAAGCATGAGAGCGCATAGAATCGTGGCACGTTGTCCCAACACATGAATGAGTCTCCAATTTTCTAAGACAGTTCACCCGTCAGAATGCTTGACCATCACCATTGGAACTTATTAGTAAAAGTTATTAGTAAGGAGGAGTAAGGTAGGAGATGGACCTGAGGGAGATTAAATCGTCCAGAATTAGGGAGTACACTGTAGTTCTTTTTTTTTTTAGTCTACACTGTAAAAGGTGAACACTGGCTAAACACCGTCTTCATTTTAGTTTTAGTAAAGTTCAAGTTCAAATTTTATTTGTCACATATACAGTCATACACAGTATGATATGCAGTGAAATGCTTTTAGCGACTGCTACAGACCAGATTATTGCAAATATTGCAAGTAAACAATGAACCAATATGCAAATATTGCAAACATAACCAAATATTACACTTTTAAATACGTGTAACAGGTAGGGTGAAGGTGTGCAAATAGGTGGAGTCAAAGTAAAGTGACAAATTATAACAAATTAAAGGTGCAAGGTAAAAAGAGTTCAAAATTAAATTATCGATGCATGGAGTCTACAGTATAAAGTGTAAACCAGTATAAAGCTGACATTATGTCAGTGTTAAAATAGTAGGTGCAACAGATTTATTCAATTTATTTAGTTTACTTTTTCAGTGTAGACTAAAACTAAAATTAAGACAGGCCAATAAAAACAACTGTAGCTGTCAGTCATGCCTACAAAAGGGATCCGCCCCTTTTAAAACTTTGTTTATTAAAACCATAGTTCATCGTCTGGGTGTCAGAAATAATTGCACACCAATTTGGGTGGGAAGTTAGTTCCTCCTCTCCAACATACAATTTGAAAATATTGAAGCAATCCGTCACACCTTTATTTGGGTGGTAGTGGCCTTGTGGGTAACACACTCGCCTATGAACCAGAAGACCCAGGTTCAAATCCCACTAAGTGTCCCTGAGCAAGACACTTAACCCTAAATTACTGCAGGGGGGGACTGTCCCTGTAACTACTGATTGTAAGTCGCTCTGGATAAGGGCGTCTGATAAATGCTGTAAATGTAAATGTATTTGACCTAACGTAAATGAACAGGTTACAGCGGCTCTGATTGGTTCATTTACGTCACGTCAATGCTTGTGACGTCCAGAGGCCGGGCTCACGCATCTACCGCTCATCCGGCAGATCAACCGGTCCTAACCTCTCCCACCCGAGGCTTATTGAGCAGGGACGATTGGGATCTGTCAAAAACAGAGTGGATGCTGGCATCTACTGAATTAGTTGCTTTTGTTCCTGTCAATCCGACACACGCATGCGTGTTAGTTAGTTAATCCCTGCTTCCTGTGTTCTGGCCCTCGTGCCTTTTCTGTTGTGTTTTTTGTTATAATAAATCCCTTTTTGGTCAGAATGTCTTTCTCCTGCACTTGTTTCATAGTAAAGAGCCGCCGCGGTGGCCTGATAGGAAAGTTACATATCATTATTATTCTTACTACTACTATTTAATACTAAGCAGGTAAATTCATGTTGGTGTGTTCTTTTCATATTAAGTCACATTAATATCAACTCGTTTAAGAATAGTTTATTGGGTTTTTTTTCCTTCCTTTGTGGATGGATGCCACCCATTTGCCTATACTGCCTGGTACAAGCCAGGCGGCACGCCCCGCAGATCCCCATTCAGACCTTTTCAGTCACCTGATGACATGACAACAGATGGAGGACAGGAACAGTGAAGATGTGGGAACGTGGAGGAATGGCCCTGTTCCATCTGATGTGCCCCCAACCCCCCCTCCAGCACAAGCCTTACGATATTTATGGCCACGTGCAACAGTGAATAAATGCAAAATCCATCTGCTATCACCACTGATTTATTAGCAACCTGAGGCAAACTGTTGGATAGTTACAAACTCCTAAGCCACGGTGCAACAGAATACGCAATCATGCAAAAGTTCCTGTGAATTACAAAATAATGCTGCATATCATGGAGACTTTATTCATCCATAATGTACAAGGCCTAATAGTGAATGGGGGCTGGCATAAAATTAATTAGTTTCCCAAATTACGCTGAATTCACTAGGCTAATGTCTCCACACCCCAAATACATCCCACCCCATTAATCAAATGCTAATTACGCCTCTGATGGCTGGCACGGCCGAAACGCATCTGTTTTAGTGGGCAAAGCTAATAGCCCGACACCACCAAAGTCTCGGGGCGTGGCGCGCTCGCCTGCAAATGCAATTTTTAATCGGAACCACATTAGCGGCCGCGCGGTTACAATTGGCAATTGAGAGGGGAACAGAATGTCCCGCCACAGGTTACGGCTGTAGGGTTCTCTGGTCTAACGCTCCCATTCTCGCGCGGGCGCACATGCGAAGTCTGCCGTTCAAAGTGGAGGGAAGAATCCTTGGTGAATTATTTAGTGGCGCGCCGCGCATTGTCCGCCCCCTCAAGCTCCGCCCAGGACTCAAGGGCTGGAAAGGCGCCGAGGTGAGAGCCGAAGGCCGTGCAGCAGGTGTGAAATAATTCCAAAGCCAGCGAGCAGCTCTTGAGAGAGAACAACTATAGCGATGTGGAACTCCAGCACCTCTTTAAAATAATGGATGGATTAAACTGTCGGCGGTGCAACACGATCCCTGGATTCTCAATTCTTTGAAGCAGCTTCTGGATTGGTTGGCACAGCAACGGTGCAAATGAGAGCAGATGACAGACTTAAAGTGTTGTTACAGGGGGTTGGTGGCTGGCACTTGCTTTGAATATTAAGTAATAGATTATAAGGACATATACATGATAAGATCATAATCGTAACCAGCACAAAGGATGCACATCTGTCGCTTCTTCGGTTCCAGATTTTTTACATTTACATTTACAGCATTTACCAGACGCCCTTATCCAGCGACTTACAATCAGTAGTTACAGGGACAGTCCCCCCCTGGAGACACTCAGGGTTAAGTGTCTTGCTCAGGGACACAATGGTAGTAAGTGGTTCATAGGCGAGTGTGTCACCCACTGGGCTACTACTGTTCCTGCATTAACACAACCTTTGTCTTTTTGTTTCTTTGCTTGTCTTTGTTTTACCCTGGTGTCTCCATTATGCAATAAGCATATTCGAGTAATATCCAGTGATATTTTGCCAAAAGAAAAACAATCGATCCATTATAACTTAGACCTGAGATTCACTGACTTTGGCCCATTTGGTGTGAAGAGCAAACAATGCAACACATTTCCACTAGTAGCCTCGTGGGTAACACACTCGTCTATGAACCAGATGGCCACAAAATCACAGGTTCAAACCCCACTTACTACCCTTGTGTCCCTGAGTGTCCCTGTCACTACTGGATAAGGGTAAATGCAATTGCTACACACTGCACATGTATATGAACACGTCGCAAGGGTTAATCTGTAATTAATGTAAAACATCTATCTAGATGGCTTTCTATTAATTTACCTGTACATCAATGACCAGAAGAACATGTGATAATGCTGGAGGATGGAATGCAGTTATTCGAATCCAGCTCTCACGTGGGATAGTGAACAACACACACGCCGAACAAAACACCACAACGTGTCCAAGAGTCTGGATAGTCGTTCCTTATTAAAGTAAGCCATGGGTGAGCCATGAGAGACTGCTGGCTCATTGCGGAAACTCACTCTGTTCCCATTGGACGCAAGTTTTTAGAGAGTGTAGGGCATTGTTGTTTTAATTATTTTTGCACAGATAAAATGCGGTGCGTAACATGAATAAGTCCGCCTTCGGTTCATCCAGCTATGTGAGCGCCTTTGATTCAGGTCCCCTGTCATTTTCAGTCCGGGCTGAAAATTCCCATGCCTTCTGTGAGGAGTCTCTGAGCGTCTCTCTGTGTGGGTGCACACTTCTCAAATCATCCACCCGAAGAGTCTTTGATGGATCGTGAGCAACAAACTGGCAAGAACGCAACAGTAAACGAAGCCCAAAACTCACAGTTATCCGGCTACAAAACAAAGACTTGGGCAGGTTGTTAAGAGTCCGTGCATTTTGTTCCATGAATGGATCTGTGGTCTATTTTGTCTATTAACAGCCTTCGTTGTTTGCCTGTGTGTTTTCTGTGGGAGTCGGGCTGGAGGGCAGGTCCAGCTCATCGGGTTCACTTTCTTCCACAGATGGTCTCCTCAGATCTTATAAATGAACGAATTACTTCCAGGGGAGTTCGGAGAGTGGTGCGGTAAAAATAAACAGCAGAGAGCAGACAATTACGCTAAAGAAATCGAGTCTGGCCTCGACACGGGTTCATTTAAAAAAATAATAAAATCAGGATGTCTGGCCAATCAACACATCTCTTAATGAAACCCAGAACTTGAAGAATGAACTTAGCTACCAACAAGTGGTCCGGCAAAGCCATGGCTTATCTACCATTGTATCCCAGTGTCCCAGGGGCCGAACTGAAGTCTATATATAAGCATCTTGAACAACGTTCTCTTTATAAGAATCTACGTCAGTCGATTCTGAGTCACTTTCCGGACTCACGATTGATGAGATGTTTTAGCTACACCGGGTGGGAGACAAGAACAAGTTGGACTCATTCAGTTCACTTCTTCCTTGCCTCCCACTAGAGAAGAGAAATTGGGTCAGGGACCCGGGACGACTCTGGCAGTGACCTTCAGATGTGTCATTCAGCAGAAATAGGGCCTTCTGTCAACAGACTCGTCCACTCACTCACTTTTTGAAAGTGAATCAGAGCGACATCCTGCTCTATTTTCTTTTCATGCAACGATGACAGAATGAGGAAACTATTGGAGAAAATAGCTCTATTTTAAGGCAGAAATATTTGCAATCAGTACCTGTCATACTTCGGAATTTTTCCCCATTTCATGTGTGTTTTACTGATGGTGATAAGAAATGTCATCCTAAAATCTGTGTTCAATGAACTTTTTTGAACAACCTCTGGCTAAATAATGGTGTATACTCACCTCTTACAGTTTATCAGACGCAGTGGTGGCCTATCCAGCAGTGGTGACCTAGCGGTTAAGGAAGCGACCCCGCAATCAGATGGTTGCCGGTTCGAATCCGGAGTCGCCAAAGTGCCACTGAGGTGCCACTGAGCAAATCACCGTCCCCACACACTGCTCCCCGGGCGCCTGTCATGGCTGCCCACTGCATCCTTTTACTTTCACGTTCACTTATCCAGAGCGCCTTACAATAGTGACAGGGACAGTCCCCCTGGAGGTTCAGTGTCTTGCTCAGGGACACAATGGTAGTAAGTGGGGTTTGAACCTGGGACTTTGTGGTCTACTGGTTCATAGGCGAGTCCTACTATAGACGTATATGAATATTTCACAAAATACATGCTGACCAAACAACCCTACTATCTGCTTTTGGCCCCTGTCCCCTAATCAGCACTGACGTCTAATTCAAATGTGATCTGGTGTATTGCAACTGCAATAATCGTCATCATCATCAGATCTAATTGTTAGAAGTTTGTTGAAGTGTGTTCAAGTATATTTATTATATTTGCAGTGTCAGGAATAAATCATATATAATATAACAATCAATCGATTAAAAAATGAACTAATTCATATTATATTCATTTGATATTATGTAAATGAAGTTAATTACAATTAATCTTTTAATTTTACACCTTCAGAGGATGTGCCCAATAACACTGTAAACCATATGTGACATGGTACTTTCATCTGGTCATGTCTGATTTCCGCTCTCAGTGGGCTTGAAAAAAAGATAACGTAACTGCGACATTCAGGAATCAGTACTAAAAGTGCTTCCCCGCCCGTCTCCATCCCATTCAAAATGTCGGCTTTGTCTCTGGATAACTGTCAATTTGGTCAGACCCACAAAGGAAACCTGTGAAGCCTTAACACTTTAAATATTTCTTGATTAATCACAGCGATTACTTAAAAACCAACTTCACTCAAGTGCAACTTCACTCCCGTTACACCTTGGCACTTAGCACCATCCCATCTCCGCATGGCAGCAGCAACGTTTAACACGTAGTGCTCAAACCATAGCGGCTAGCGCGTCCGCTCCAACTGTGTTAGCGCTTAGCGCCTAATGCTAATGCTTCCCAAAAAGGGCTCGTGCTGGGTTTGCACTGCAACTCCCAAATGAGTTGGCCAATTAGACCTCACTGCTGACCTATAGGTCACCGCTTAAATCCTGCATGCAGACGGGCGAGATTTAACACCTCGCATCTTAATATTCGGGTGCCGTTTCGCTCTTCTCAGGCTGACTGGCACGACATCGCACCTATCTCCGCATTCCTTCCTTATTCCGCTTCTGCTTTCCAGGTGAGCGATCTCATCTTGGCAGCAGATCCGTGCCGGGACGGTGAGTAAGCCGCCATAATGCCAGGAGGTAAATTATAGAAGCGGCAGGGTAAAGGTCGCGGAGAAAATGAGACAGAGCCCCAAACGCTCCTGATTCGTGAGCAAATGTACATTAGTGCGTCCTGCAAGCCTAGCGCCGCGGTATTGATGTGGCCGCAACTCGCGGTAAACAAAAGGGCCCGCTTGCTGTTTTACCTCCAGACCGAAACAGACAGTCGTTTGTCCATTTAAGGTGTGGAAACGGGTCTGTTCAATAGAGCCGGGTTTCAGTCCTAAACTCCATTGATCTCTGCTTAATGAATGGGTTCGTCAGGACCCGCCCGTATCGACTGCCATGGATTCACTCTCCTGGGCAAACAAGAGTTTAATTTGAAGGTGCCGGGCGAGCAAACGCGGTCCAGCTTGGTAAAAGTACACATGGGCCGAGCAGCGGGTGACATTTTCGAGATTGCGGGAACCGTAATCCATCCGAACATGCGGCGTTCATGTGCGATTCCGCCCGCGGCAGCGCATCGATTGGACGTGTTCCGGCCAGCGAAGCCGGGGGGGCTCCCGCCCGGGTTTGACCTTTGGGCCGGATCCATGGCTTTGATCAGGCCGGGCTGTAAATGACCTGAGGAGATCCGGTGATGCCGGCTCTTCATCACTCTCCCAGCGTGGGAGGGCCCGGCCGGTGTGACAGGTAGCCGCTGGCGCAGGATTCTTCCCAGCGTGCACGTTCCAATAAGCACTTGTGCCCTTCAGTAGTCTTTCCGTCCTCGGATTAATGCGCAGTCATGTTCCAACATCAGATAAATATGAAAATTGCTTGTTTTCTCAGGGCTTAAAATTCCCTCAGATCTCGTCCACTGTTGACGTGGTCCGGAGCAGAGGGAACACGTGGACAAACTGTTACTCTTCAGTAGACTCGGCTCACTGATCCTTCACACTGTGAGAATGTGCTTTAAATGTTCAAATGTGGCTGGATTTCTCCTTCAAGGTTGACTACGCCCGCTCTTCATTTCATCCCCCTCTTCCCTCTTGTTGTGCCTTTATTGTAATTCACATCATGACGAGAGCCCCCTGAGCCTCTCAAGGTAAACCCAGCGTCTCCGGAACGGAACATCAGAGCTGTTCATGGCAAATTCATGGCTGGGTGATGAAAAAGTCATGCAGGAAGTGGGCGCGCATGACAGCTGCAGCATTAGGGGCTGAGCCTGTGGCAGGAGGTCATGAGGCAGATGCTCCACGGAGGCACGAGCAATGAACGAAATGAAGATCATTACTTTTTCATTCCTGCGTTTCAGCGCTGCACTTCGCAGGCCAGCACTACTCTGCAGATCAATGGTGCTCTTTCTGACCCGCCGAAAAGTGAATGATGAGAAGACCTAGGCTGTGGATGGAATTGCTCATATTTGGAACAGGTTGAAACCTGCTGAAATTGTAAAATAATAATTAGCATATAGTACGTGAACAACATAGCAAGGTGTAAGTTATATTCCAATCTGTCCTCAGACCATGCAAGGCATGCCAGACAATGGCAATAGCAAGTGACCAACAATTAAAGTATAATCAAAATGATAATAATAAGAAGAAATTTGTTAACGCATTCACTATCCTGCTAACATGTGCTGGTGATTAAAATAACACAAGTTCAATTCACAAACGTCCATATAGATTAATTTTTATCTTACCGTTCGTCTCAAATAATGTTTTTATGAACAATTCAATTGTTTTGTGACATAGTTACGGTCATAATTGTAAAAAATTGATAGAGGTCAGTTATTTGTCTGATAACATTTCCTAATGATGCAATTAGCCACATTTACAAAAAGCGATTGTGATGACAGATTTGCATGTAACCCACATTACAATAAAAGCAAATATTCAATACAGTACAGAACTTCATGAACAGGTTACAGTTGCCCAGCAACATATCAATGAAAACAGCAGGCCTGGATCTTTTACAATGGCCATGAATGGGATTCAACTGATCCGATTTTTGGACAATTCCTAATGAGCGGTATGCAAAACAACAATGAATTATGCTGTACTTTATAAAAATATTCAATTCTACATTCAGATTCATAACATTAATTGTATTTGTCACCATCATCTCCACCCTTCACCCAATATTCCTAAAATGATGGTGTTTCTCACTCATTAAAATGCCTTGCATGTGTCTTCTTTTTTTTTTTTCAGAATTGCACATGTTGCCTCTCATTTGTACAGTTAGTCCTGATAACATCTTGAGTTCTTCCGTTGCCATAGATTGAAAAAAGTTATTTATTTGTCTGTTACGTTTCCCAGGCACATAGCTACTTAATTCAGAAGTGATCAGAATTAATCCAAAGTCTAGGGACATAAACAACAAGGCCAGGCTTACGCACAGGCCTACCAAGGACATCCCAGAGGAGGCAACAATCCTGCTGTTGGAGCGAAATCCTCTTTTGTTCACTTTACGGTGTGAATGCAAATTGGCTCAACTCAAATAAGGAGGCGAAACAGTCGGAGCGGCTCACCTGGCTCTCCCAAAGCCACGACTTATTGGATTCCGTGTCCTGCTCGGTTTATTAAAGTCAGCGGCGGCGTTCAACGGGGGCGTTGAGCTTAATTGACTCGGTCGCGTGTTGAGTTATCAGGCATCTCTGCGCCTCTGGCCGCAGGTCCTCCGAAGAGATGAGCCGGAATCGTGTCCCGCTGGGCTTCTGATTGAGGGCCGCCGTCCTGGGTTTCGCAGGTGACCCGGTCCATGGAAGAGTCCTTGCAGAAGGAGCATTTCGGGCGGAGCCACTGAGCAATCAGACGCTCTCGTTTTATTCGTACGGTTTGCATAATTTGCACATTTCTCCTGCAAACAGGAGCCGAACACAATGTTCCTGCTACCAGGCTAACAGCCTGTAAGCGCCTGGTGCCGCGCTTTGTTTTATCGCCCGCGTTAGCATGAGCGCTCACTACTCAAACATTGTTCCCTTTCCTTTGGCTGTGATGCAAAGTCACCAAAACCTCGATCTTAAATGACGGAATTAATCTCACCCTCAGCCCAAAGCGCCGCTGTCGAACCCGCAAGCCCCCTTTGAAGTGGATACCGAGCGCTCGGGGCCGGGGGCCGGTTCAGCGGCGAGCCCCATGCGCCGACGAAGGATGACTCACCGAACCGCAGCCCTCGCATTCCTGCACTGCGCTGCCTGTGTTGGTGGGCGCGGCTTTATCGAGGGGTAATGAGGGGTCTGTGCTCAGAAAGCCGAGCGAGGAATCCTGGGCTGCAGGGCCCTCAACAGGCCGTCCTTAATGGAACCGCTCGCTCACATCCGAGACGTGAATTAGCGGAGAATCGGCGTTCAGCTGCTCGCCTCGGACTCCACAAAGCCGAGGCGGCTTGGAAATGGCAAAAGGCTTGGTCTTTGTGGAAGGGGCTGCCAAATAGTGAGCGGTTCAGTCCCTCGAGGTCTGGAGTTGTGGTGGAGGCCTCTCGTTTACATTCATAGCATTTATCCTGAAAATCAGTAGTGACAGGGACGGTTCCCCTGGAGACACTCAGGGTCAAGTGTCTTGCTCTGGGACACAATGCTGCGGTTCGGACCTGCCACCAATTTGCTCACCGAACGCTGAGACCCGGAGGGGCGCAGTGTTCCAAGGATAAGTTCGGGGGGTCATGTCTTAAAACCTTCGTATGGCAGAAACATTACAAAACAATAAAATCTAAAGACATCCTGCCAGAGGAGAATAATGTAATTGTCGATATGAAAAAAAAAAGGCCTCACGGGTTACAAATTGTCAGACTAATTGGCAGTCTGCGGGCCCGAGCCGCGGTGGCTTTCCAATTTCTGCGGGGGAAGTGGAATGTCGCCTGAAACAAAACACTTCTCCCCGGCCATGAATTACTGAATAGAAACTCTTATGAAAGAGGCAGCGCGAAGGCGAGATGAATGTCTGATCGGGGTGGGTTCATTTTTGACGTAGACTGAGCTCTAGTGGCCGTTTGTGGAAGTTTCAGCATCTGTCTTTTTTGGGGGGGAATTTATTATTTTTTTAATTCTTCGCATGCAGGAGGCCATGTTTAAAATGCATTGTGGCCTCAGACACTCACTATGTATTCATACTTTTAATTACTCGACCGGTCGCGTCACAGCAATTAGACAGATGCCATTACGTGACACTTCTCTTATTCATGCAGGAGCGACTGGAACATTTTAGTGAGCACGCCGGAGCGTGAAAGTCGATTTAAAAAGCCACGCGAGAGGATGCTCTTAATGGCTTTCCTTGTTACGATGTATTGGGAGTGCCTTTTCGGGGGGGACCGCAGACGCTCGCCTGCTCTCGGGTCCCTGGTTTCCTGTCACTGGTAAGGCATCCCTCATCCTGACAGCTGTTTCTGCTGGAGCCGACCACGGCTCATGACAGGTTTGAGGTCAAATGTTCACCTCAATGGTCGTTTTATTACATCACATGTGGTGGTTTCAGTTTTATCAAAAAAGTCTTTACACTCTTTTAAATTTAGCATTTTCAGTGTAAAATAAAACTCATAGCACTGTGGCGCTGGTAAAGCACACCAGAAGAACCGAAAGTCCCGGGTTCAAACCCCACTTACTACCACCACGTCCCTGAGCAAGAAACTTAACCCTGAGTCTGTCATTCTAACTGCTGGTTTTAAGTCCATTTTTATATGGGCGTCCGATAAAAGCCATAATTGTTGTTACTTCCAAGTATCCAAGGAAATCCAACAAAAATCATGGAAGAGCTTAATACCGTTTTATTCTTTTGAATGCTGGTCATCAAGTCAACATGTCAGCCAAGTCACTCAAATCAGTGACGATATAGTCAAGTGCCAAGTGTTTTTGGATAAAGGCCACCACCTACAGCCACGTGTTTTAATGGTGCTGACACAACAGGCGATGTGAGGAATGAGTAAATCTCACTGTCGCTTTCTGCAGATTTGCTCATTTTTCAGTCTGTCACACTTGCATTGCGTGCAAACTTATATCCGTGAAACTCTTCTGTCTGGAGGAGAATTTGACTAAGGCAAATGAGCTGAAATAAAACCAGCCCACAAGGTAGAATTTAAGAACACACGAATGGGCCAGATTGTGGCACGCTAGCGATAAAATGGACGCCAAGGTCCGTAATAATTCTGCTTACAGTCATTTCCTGTCCTTCAGGAATAATATTCTCTTCTATAGTTAAGTGAACACATTAAACATTTTGAAAGTGTGAGAAATCTACACGCCAGGCAGGCAGGGGGTCACAAGATAACTGCGCCAAAGCAAAGGCGACCCGTCTTTTCTGCGTGCATAAATAAAGTGCGCCGCTATCTTGTTCGCTGTGCTGTTTTATAGTCGCAAAAAGTCATTTCTGATTTCCTCCCGAATGATCTCTCAGTACAAAACGCAGGTAAGAGCTGATGATAGAACAGGTCCATGTGGTCTTTTATGACATTTCTATTCATCTCGCGGATGTTTGGAGCTACAGTTGTAGCAGGAAATGAAGATTTACCTCAGCATAGCAATCTGACTGCGCCAAGTAAAGACCAAATGGATCAAGAAACGTTCCCGGTTTTGCACCAGTGACCATGATATGAGCAATAAGGCAGCATAATATAAGCAAAAGGCGCTTTGCCGTGACAAAAGTCAAGCGCCATTTCGCTGTAATGGCAACATCTTGTTTTTTTTGTGTCGTCTCTCGGAATTACATGACCTGGACATGAACCGTTTGGTGATGGGGATCATTTTCATCTCCACCATTTTAGAGCAGCGTAAGCAATTCACGTTTACATTAGCGCAGTTGCAGTCTGACATTTACCTGTAAGACAGTAACATCCGGCGGCTCAGGTTAAAGTCACCTGTCGGGAGACGGTGGTATGACGTTCTCTGGTTGGTGAGAAAATGGCTGTGACCAATCAATGTACATCTTATATTCACAATAGGGCCCTGTTTTTGAACTGGCGTCAAGTGCTCTGTGCTGAGCTTGGGCTTGTTTGCTAGTGTAAGGTCGGACGTCCTCGGGCTTTACATATATAGACAGAAAGGTAATTATCTATAATAAGTCTGAAGAGTACATGCAGTTTTACGCTTGACATTCCAAAGAATGAGTGGTTTTAATAAGAGAAACACAAACTCAACTGAAAACACGCAGCTTACGGACAGCAACATAGACACATAACCAAACATGCACAACCTTCGAACGCTGCACAGTCTGACTTATGAAGGGTTCTAGTCACTCGCAGCTGCCGCTCATTACGAGTGGGTGATTAGAACCCTTCATCCGTGCCTCTGATTCTGTGCCCTGAGTTCCCCCTTAATAGATGCAACACCGAGGCACCCCACAGCAGTCAGGGTGGTGGACCCGGACACTCCAGATACTATTCCTCTGGCCTCAACAACAAAGGCTCAGATGGCTTCCCTCGCCGGGTCAGGTGGTGAGGCGGACTTGGTCTCTCATCAGGATCATGAGAAAAATGTGCCATGAGTTTAAAATAAGAAAGACGTCTGCTGACTTCGGTAGTTATCTGAAGGTAACTACCCTATTGGTGTGGAATCATTCCGGTCACCAAGAAAATTAGAGATTCCCAATGACTGACAACCCACTACTTCCTAATTCCGGATATATTAAACCCAATAAATCAATATGTTGCATGTGAAAACATTATTAAGTATTGTGTTTCTTTCTTGTTTCATCTATTTATTTATGTAAATCCTGAAGACACCTGACCTTACGCCAGCGAACAAGCCCCACATTTAGCACATAGTGCTGTGCCTTATCTTTGTGGGGTTTTTTTGTTTGTGTGTTTCCATTTTAAGGGCTGTTTTATCTGTATTTTACGTGAGTACAGCCCTATTTCCATATTTCTATATAAGACATACTACTTAGGGGCAGTGGGGGCATAGCGCGTAAGGAAACAAACCCACGATCGAAAGGTGGCCGGTTCGAATCCAGAGCCACTGAGGTGCCACTGAGCAGAGCACCGTCCCCACACACTGCTCCCCGGGCGCCTGTCATGGCTGCCCACTGCTCACCAAGGGTGATGGTTGAAAGCAGAGGACACACTTCAATGATGAGCTGTGCATCAGAAGGCCTGCATTAAGGTCTTGTCAACACAAGAACGCTTTTCTCAAAAGTGTTATCTGAAATGTTGTCATCCAAACCGAGATGCAGAGAACATCCCGAATGCGGGAAAAAACATTCCCATTTTAGAGAAAACCATTCTTGTGTGGACGGGGCCTAAAGCGCTGATAATCTGCATGGTGGTCTGGCTAGTGCCAATGGGCTTCTCTCCATTTTAAACATTCAAAAGATAATTAAAGTTCATCTTATGGGTGCCAAAGAAGGTCTGGGTGGGAAGATAGTCCCCCCTCTCCAGCATACAGATAACTAGCAAGTTTATGTCCGTAACGAACACACCCCCATGCACTGTATTAAATATAAAGCATCACGGAAATATGTTCTGGTAATGCGCTGAGCTCATTTGTTTTCCGTGTTCCATCCAGGCACAGCCCGATGTCATCCTTTCCAGAAGCCCTCGTGATCCCATTCCTCGGCAGAGAAGGAAAACGTGGGGAAAATCTTTATCCCCCAACCGCCAGCGGCGCCGGGTTTAGAGGGCAGCGCCGGGGGACCCATCCATCACCCACCCCGTGTCATCTGCCATTCTGACTGGCCGTCAGCTGCTCCTCCAGGCAGTCCCGCCTCGCCTGTCGTCTCCCCGAGGGGACCGAAGGTCCGGAGGGCCTGCGACTTCCCAACAAAGAGCCACTGCTAATGAGATGACGGTAAGAGTCGTGTCATCCTCCCTCGCCGACAGGAAGGGCATCGCACGCCTCCAACACCTGAGGTCTTGAGAAACCTTCTAGTGATGAACTCCACCAAACATGTGAGCCGGGTCTGCTTCGCTTTGCATGTCCCTCAGCTCTGCCGTAATAATCTAGCCCGTGTTTCTCGAGCAGGTGGCTCAACAGCAGATCTGTCACTCAGGCCCGGACTCTTCTATCCCTGCCTCCTTCCAGGGGGAGAAATTCTGGAGGAAGCCTGCGGGCGTGACTCATCGGATGGGGCTTCTGTGAGCTTGGCCAGGAGTTCACAGACACGCCTGTGTGCATAAACGCTCCTGCTTTATGAAGACTTTGGGTTTCAGTGCAATAAGCAGATGTTGATATGTGTTGATTTTAGGATTTTTTCCAGGATTTACAGCAATTTGGGGGAATTGTCCAGTGTCCAACATTATTTCTCTGATGTCATTCTTGAAGGTTGACAAATGTCAAAGAAATTAGATAATCAAAGATGATTTTGTCAGTTAGTAGCATTTCTTGGATTCCTCAGAAGAGCAATAGTACTCATGAGCAGTCGTCCTGTAGGAACAGTTATTTAATATTTAAATTATTCTGAGCAGGAAAATTATCACCCAACTCAAGACCATGGGTGGTTTTGGAATGTCGTCTTGGAAAACTAAAGGAGTTCAAGGAGTTCTTTCGAACCACATCCATCCCTCCAGTAGAAAACACTTCCGGACATTTTATGAGAATCATACCTTTAGGATCGGTTGTATATCAATCATCAAGACTCTAATCTGTCTTGGTCCCTAGGTGGTGGAATGAAGGTGGTAGAGGCAAGTAGACAAAGGGCACAGCAGGACACATACTGTGAGGAAGTTGTCTTAAATTTTGGACGTTGGCTGCAGTGCAATGTAGGACTATCATTTAGGAAGCACAACCAAAAATGAAAGGGAAGCGAAACGCTGCAGCACAGCACACAGTGACACAACAAAGTGTGTCCTCTGCTTTTAACCATCACCCTGAGTGAACAGTGGGCAACCATGACAGGCGCCCGGAGAGCAGTGTGTGTGGACGGTGCTTTGCTCAGTGGCGTCTTGGCGGATCGGGATTTGAACTGGCAACCTTCTGATTACGGGGCCGCTTCCTTAACCACTGGGCCCCCACTGCCCCTCCACAGCATGATTTCTTCTTCATTGTCCCCTTTTGTCTGAAATGGCCATATATCATATGATTCACGTCTCTGAATTAACTTTTTTGATCAGCAGCCAATGAGCAACGGGCATCTGTCCAGGTGGATTTGGGCAGTTTCATGGTCTGTCACAGTATGCACCTTAAAATGATTTGTTCCTTAAACCAAAATGGTTTGTTTTATTCTTTACTTTTGCATAGATTGTGAAGATGCGTCAATCCTGCATTTAAATTTTGCTACTCATTCAAGTCGTAGTTTGTTCAGGCAGGCAGACCGTGGTTCTAGGTAAATAAATGCACAGAAAATGGATTTATGATACTAACTGAAATGGCTCACTTCATTCATCACCAGCCAAACTCATCTATGCCCATAAAAAAAGAATTTTATCTTGCATTTGGCACGTGTAAATATAGAGTTCATAAAATCAAATTAGCAAGGATCTTTTGGAAGAATGATGTCCACATGTTCACCGCCAAGTCCATGGTTGCGTGGGATATATTGGAAAGCCATTCCCGGGAAAACCCATCCACACCAGTTCATGCGAACATGCGGCTTGTGACACACACACTGTTGTCGTCGCGCGAACAGCCACTGGAATGGCAACCCGGCAGAAGGAATGATTAGGATGGCTTCCCAGCATGCTCCAGAGCAACACACCAACATGCATTGGTGGTTCAGTGGTAGAATTTTCGGCTGCCACGCGGGAGGCCCGGGTTCAATTCCCGGGCAATGAAACTGCGGTGTTTTATGGGGCAGCGGTTAAGGAATCAGAAGGTTGCCGAATCCCGAGGTGCCACTGAGGTGCCACTGAGCAAAGTACCACACTCTGCTCCCCGGGGGCCTGTCACGGCTGCCCACTGCTCACCAAGGGTGATGGTTAAATACTGAGGACACATTTTGTTGTGTCACCGTGTGCAGTGTCTCACAAGGGCAATCACTTTCACTTCACAGCTGACCCAGTCACTGTGTCAACCTTACATGAAGCAACTGTCCTATTTCTGGCAATATCAAAGCCTCCTTTGAAGTGGCATGATGGCCATTAACCAATCAGAGGCCTCGTTTTACATCCGAGGATATATGCAAATTCATATCTTGAATAGGAATGAGACCCATGTTGCTCACAAGTGGGCTGATCAAGATGGCACCCAGCTGTGTGTGTGTGTGTGTGTGTGTGTGTGTGTGTGTGTGTGTGTGTGTGTGTGTGTGTGTGTGTGTGTGTGTGTGTGTAAAATGACGGGGGTGAGGGAAAAGAGGATGAGACGGAGAGCATCCATGCTTCAGTAAATCCTCATTAGGCACTAATGCTTCCGCCCTTCTGAGCTTCTCCACAACGAATCGGTACATGCGTAAACTCAATTACAACGTGCAAAAAAATCCCAACTTTTTTTTCCTTGCCCGACTTGCTCGGCGGTGAGTCTCGGGCTTATTCAAATATGCATTGAAAAAAGAATGAAAGTTTAAAAAGTGTTTCCTCCAGCCCGCCAACACTAACCCAGCAGCGACAATAACCTGAGACAGCGGCATAGATTACCATGTGAAATGGGTTCATTTCCACAACAATTATTACAACGGCATACGAATCCGCATCCTCATTTATCAATGCACTGGTGCATTTCAATTGTTTTTATCGTAATGTATTTCAAAAAGTTCAACCAAGAAATTCATCCTATGCAAAATTCATCCTATGCAAAGACAAGGATTTGGGTTGATTAACATGAGCAAAATGTTACTTCAATTTTATTTACTGTCAGATTCTCCAGGGTGTTTTATTTGAAATAAATACCAGATAATTTCCCTTTATGCATTGTGGCAAAATGTTCAATGAATTAGAATTAATCTGTTAATCGACTGACAACCCTAAACCTAATGAATGTAAACAAGGACAAAATAGCTTTTTTCCATAAGCAATCGAGTCTCTGAACTCAAAATAAACTGTTGTCTATATTTGTGGTATAACTCCATAAAATACCACCTCACTATGTGAAGTAATGTGGAATATCTTGCAATTGACTGTAAAAATTTGTATAAATCATGTATTTGGTGTGATTTGTATAAATGATATACACTATGTATATATTATTTACGTGTTATATGTGTTTGTTATTTAAGTCTTTCTTATTTCCACTTGTTGTTCTTTCAGAAGTGACAATGACAAGTTTTGTAAGTCTTATTATAAACTGTTAGTTTACATTCACGTGCAGCACATTTGAAGGTTCACTTTTTAAATTAAATTAGAAAACCCTCAATATTTGAGATGCACTAGCATAAAAAAAAACATCTACTTAAGAACCAAGGAAAATGCTACTACAGATCAAATGCTTAAACAAGCAGATGTGGCAAGTAAACTAGGAAAAGAGATGAAGGCCTAATTACCGAGATTAATTGCCCAAGCCACACACGCAAGGGGACAAATTGCTACTTGTCTCTTGCCGGTGTCAATCAAGGAGAGATTCTCCAACCTTTTTCTAATGTCAGACACGGCGCGCGGCCCGGAATTTAATTACTCCACAATTCCATCTAATTCCTCCTGACGTCTTTTTTTCCACTGGAGGGAGACGGCGCTCGAGAAATGGGGGTCTCTGAAGTTGAAGGCGTGGAAATGAATTGTCCTTTCACACTCCGACTAGCGCCACTGGTGATGACCTTAAGATAAGCCAAGAGGGGATGCATGTCTAGCTTTGTATTCAGGTAGCGCACCAGCCATCTGTCAGATTTTAAGGTCACTGTCTATTCTGAGTCGTTCCATTAAATAAAGCAGACATGTGTGTACACACACACAACCGCACAGGCCGGACATGGCTCAACTTGTCACAACCAGCGCAACCAGCGTGGCACAGCACTAATCAGCCGTACCAGTCACGCAAATATAGTAATGGATCCTGGTGACAAGTTGAAGGGTACAATTCGGTGTCCTGGGTCACTTGCTGGAAGCGGTCGGACGTTTACTGGTCATGGTGTGCCACTTCCAGGGTGAGCATGCGTTATGTGGGTTCAAATGCCGAACCGCCAAGGTGCTTATGAAGTCCCCATGAGCAAGGTACCGTCCCCACACACCTTTCTATGATATCCTATAGTGATCCTGGCTGTCAAGTTTGTCTTACCGATCAGCCTGTGGAATCTCATTTGAACAGCCATCACCCTTTAATACCCAGTTCTGCTCATTCAGAGTGACTGCATGACCAGTCAGTCAAAACTGTCACTTCCTGTGATTCTCTTACTCTCCTGCCTGTGACAAGCCTGTGATCCTTGATCTCATGACAACTATATCATATCTGATCGTTTCAGAGGTGGCTGACTCCACCCTTCTTCCAGGGTTCAGCGTTCCGGGGTGCAGAATTACAGCCACTTTGATCCAGTCCCACAATGTTCCCTTTCTGTGTCTGTGGCTTTAAATGCTAATGAGGAGGAGAGAGGCGGGACGAGGAGGACAGCGGTTTTACGTTCAATCACCGAGCAACTGCAATGCTTCGGACATTTGGAAGCCATGGCGAGAAAATGTTTTTGGGGAGGGGTGGAAAATTCTCATGTAACTTTTCCCTTTATGATGTCATAAGGGGACAAATTCCAGATACGACTGTCTGTTCAAAAAGTGTTCATAAGTGACGTAGTGCAACAACATTTCTACATTGAGAAATGGAAATTAGATGTGTTAATGTGCTTTCCAAGTCATCAACAGATAAAACTGTAAAATGTCATAAATAATACCTGCTCTCTAACCAGCTGCCGGTGCTCTTCCATTCCACCATGGTGTAAAGATGCCAGAGCCATTTCTAATTGCTCCTGCCGTACTTTTCCCAGTTCCACTGTGTGCGCGGGGGCGCGTACGCCGTGTCAAAATAAATGACAAATCACCAGAATCCGAGCCTCCTTCTCTCTGACAGGTGGCAGGAGCAGCAAACTGGCGGGCGGAGTCCTGCTCACCGGTCGCCGGGTCAGGAGTTATTTCAGCCGAGCGACGCTACACTCACGACTACAGCGACACGTCTCCTCGGCGTAAAACTTTAATAAAGATGATCAAGCGAGTCGGCGCGGCGTGACAGGGCGTTGGATCGGACCATAAGCAAGGGGCGAGGGTGGAGGAGGGAGCTAATAAAGCGGGGACTTGCTGGCGGCGCTCACGAGAGACAGCCAACCCCCCCTTTCCCGCCTCGGTGCCTGACTGGGGGCGGATGGCGGGTTCGTCCGCCACGCCGCTCTTATTGCCTCCACTGTCATTCTCACGCCCGAGATTTATAACACTGCTGTACAGATGCCAGTTTACAGGCAAACTTTGCCTCATTATCCGCAGACTCGGGCAGGTTATTACCGGCGCCAGAGCCGGCCTGGGAGCCGACTTTCCCGCCTCACAGCGTTACCCACCCTTCATTTTTTTACTGCTGACTTTGAACTGGAGGGCGAAATGAAGACACACACAAAAAAAAATGGCTGACTTTAACACGACAGTGTTTCGTTTCTAATTTTCAGCTCACATTTACCATGCAATGATAGAACGTAAATCCAGGACAAATCCAATCAACTTCCTTTTGTTTTCTTTTTAATTGAAGAATGATTTGAACAGCAAAAAAAAAAATAAATTATAAATAAGTTAATATCATAAAAATACCTAACATCATTTATTCATTTTATGTCAAAAAGAACAGAAATAGTACAGATGCTATATTTTCCCAAAGAAATGTTTTGTAAAAGGTGTCATTTTATAATTAATCTGTGAAATGCTGCTTTATTTGCTTTAGAAAATTTTAATTTCTTTTTCCAAGCACATTTTCTCAATCAGCACAACTAATAAATGAGAGTAATTAAATAAAACAAAGTAATTGGCGTAATCTGTTTCTAATGATAATGTGGAGAGAACATAACACATAATACACACCAAAGTTTTGCATGTAATTCCACTGTGTTCCAGTGTGGTCCAAATTAAAATACACATTCAGAATTCCTAAGCTTAACATGAAAATACAAAATGTGAAATTATAATATTTTCCCCTCCTCCTCTAATATTACTTATTATTACTCTTATTATTCTTAGCACTTTGTTACGCCTTATTACTCTTGCATTGCGCTTGTAATGTAGCCGTTTTGTCGATGTCGCACGCGTGCACCTTATGTTTAAAGGTTGTTTTGTTCCACTATGTGCCGTCTAACAGCTTGAACTTTTTTTACACTAGAAGTCTGGCATCATGTCTGATGGCGCCAAATGTGACTGATCGATCGATTGATTGATTGATTGATTGATTGATTTATATGCAGCTGCTCTGCCATTGTTTTACAGGCAGCATAATCTTATTTACCAGCGTGGGCTGTGGACTTGTTATGTACAGTAGGGGGAAGGCAGTAATGGCACCTCAGATGTTGGCTGTGCGGCGAGGAGATCGTATGGGCTGCCACCTCCGGGACGGCTCTAATTAGATGTTGTTCTGTTGTTCTTCTGGCCTCCTCTTGTGTTCTTCCGGAAGCAGACAGGCACGAAAGTGTCGGCGGCCCCGGCTCTCAGCCTGCCCACTGATGGGAAGTGATGTGTTCGGGCAGATCCAATGACAGCCGGCGCTGCGTCGCAAACGGCCGAGACGATAAAAAAACGCATATCGATTTCCGGCTGCCTCGCATGATTGTGTGCGGCGCGCTGCTAATTCGGGACGTTCGAATGCGAACGTGTAACGGCATTAGTAAACACATGAATCCTGCTCTGCGGACGGCCAATCGATGAGGTGGCTTTTTTTTTGCTGAGACGTTATACTGTCATTTGAAGACATTAGTGAACGTGTTCGGGTGTTGGGAATGTCTCTTTGTGATGAAATCATTCATGGGGGCCTCCGTTATGGCTGGTCCTGCCTTCAGATGAAATGCTGTCCGGTGGGAAGCTTGTCCAGGTGAGCTGTAAATCTCTCTCTCACACACACACACACACACACACACACTTTCTCTTCCCCTCTTTTGTCTTCAATAGATCTGTCTGGCTGGTCCCTCAGGTTTAATTTTTCATCCAGCACGGCTTGTTTTGTACATTTCATGGATGCCTCCACTGTCTGCCATGACAGATGGGAGACTATAAAGAAAACGGGCCGGGGTTTACAGGCCGGAGGTGTTTATGCATCCTTCCAGTTGGTCTTACAACTCTGACCTCTGAAACACTTCACTCATGTACATGCCCATAAAAATGGGCCTGACTGTGATCTGGTGCTGCAGTTGTCAGCCACTTCATTCCACCCTTTCGAAGAGATATGTGCAGATATCAGTTAGGGATTACAGATTAGAATTATAGCTGAAATGGAAAATCAACTTCTTCTATAATTGAAACTCATAAGAATGGGCTGCTGCAGCTGCTAGGTAACTCTGCTACAATGAAGAGAACGAAGGGTCCAAGAGGTTAAATGAGACCAAATAGAAAAAGATCTCAGACTCTTTAAAGTGAAGTGATTGTCACATGTGATACACAGCACACGGTGCACACAGTGAAATTTGTCCTCTGCATTTAACTCATCACCCTGAGTGAGCAGTGGGCAGCCATGACAGGCGCCCGGGGAGAAGTGTGTGGGGACGGTGCTTTGCTCAGTGGCACCTTGGCAGATCGGGATTTGAACCGGCAACCTTCTGATTACGGGGGCGCTTCCTTAACCGCTAGGCCACCACTGCCCCGCTAGTTAAAGCTTACAGCACCTGGTGTTCCCAGGCAGTCTCCCATCCAAGTACTAACCAGGCCCAAGCCTTCTTAGCTTCCGAGATCAGACGAGATCGGGCGTTCTTCAGCTGGTATGGCCGTAAGCTGGAACCATCCCCTACCATGCATTTTTATAACATTATATAGTACAGTACATCTACTATAGTTATAATGTACCACACGTACCTTTGAGCCTTTATGCCTCGCATCTGTTTATGAGTTTCTTTGAAATCAATAAAGTATCTATCTATCTGTTTAAATTATTTACAGTGCTCAGCATAAATGAGTACACCCCCTTTAAAAATTAATAATTTAATCAGTAGCTCAGTGAACAAAAGAACAATTTCCAGAAATGTCACAAGGTTTTATTGAACACTTGTTTAACACCTTAACATGAAATTAAGGTTAATAATATATGCTGGAAAAGTTATGGCAGCTTCTTCTCCTTCAGTATAGAGTTCATGATACCATCAATGAAATGCAGCACTCCTACAGCCCCACATAAGGACACCGCCACCACCATGTTTCACTGTTGGCACCATGCATTTCTCTTCGAACTCCTCACCTTTACGACGCCATACAAAAACAGTCACCTTTGTCTGATCACTCCAGAGAAAAGAGTCCCAGAAGTCTTCATCTCTTTCAGCACGGGCCCTAGCAAATCCTAGGCGTGCTTTTTATGTTCATGGGCTTTAGGAGAGGCTTCCTTCTTGGACGATGCCCATGCATGTCATTCCTCTGCAGTAGGCCCCGTATGGTGTCACGGGAAACGGTCACTCCAGTTTGGCTTTCTACTGCTTTAGCTAACTGCAGTGAACTTGTATGGCGATTTTCTTCAACCCTTCTCATCAGAAGACGCTCCTGTCGAGATGTTAACTTCCATGGACAGCCTGGACGACCCTGTAAGATGTTTGAACTTCCAACTTTCTTAAATGTTTGGATCACTTTTGCTACAGTATTTTGGCTGATATGTAAAGCTTTGCTGACCTTCTTGTAGCCCTCACCATTGCTGACAGCATGAAATTTGAAGGATTTTTCTTCAATTTGAAGTAATTTCCTTTTATAGTCACCTGTCTGCTGGACACCTCTTAAATGAATCAATAGCCTCACCTGAGGTTGAATGCAGGTTAATTCGAAGTCTAATTTTGAAGTCTTAAGTGTGGCTTTTCTCCTAAGACTATAATTGGGGTGTACTCATTATGCAACATGGGCTTGAATAGATTTGCCAGGAAAATCACTTTTTTGTGTGTGCAAATTAACAAATCTTGTTTCCAATCAATGACCCGCATTTGTGGGAGTATTTTGTTGTATATTATCTCATAGAAAATGTTGATTCTGAAAGGAAACTAAAGGTTTTCTGATAAATGGAGTGGGGTGCACTGAGCACTGTATGCACCACTATTTACTTCTGCATCATATGACATGACATATGCAGACATTTGTTTTTCTGCATGTGTCATGTATATGCAACTGTATGCACCCCTATATATATATATATAACATCAGTCCACATCCTGTATAAATCTAATATCAGCATTAATACCATGTTAATTATTACTAATGTTCTTACTAATACTAAAGTCCTAATCTAATCCTTGTATCTAATGATGAACTGGCATAAACAGAATCTGGACATTTAACCTGGCCAATCCATGTGGAACAACTGAGATAACCTGAGTCATGTGACTTCATTTTTTTTTTGACAGGTTGACAGGTTATAAGGATTCTGTAAGAATTGTTTTTATGTGCCCTACATTCCTTTTTTCAAGTGGTTAAAATATGTCAGGTATTTATTTCTTGATGAATACATGGCATCATTTTTCAAAGGTAGACTTAAAAAGCGACAAGGATATGTGTGATGTAGCGGACAGATATTACACATAATAAATGTGTAATTTTCAAGCTGATATTTTTGCACGAAGGTATAAATTGATTTGTGCACCATTTGGACTGGACATCACCGGGCATCACTCACCACCTCGCTGCCACTCTCATATTTCTCCAGGCGTGAAGGTGGGTATAGGCTTGACAGCATGATAATAAGATTTTGATTGATTGACGGAATCCCCCTCTCACCGGCCAACGTTTGATCTCCGTTGATCGCCCGAAGCCCCGCCCGAGGCTACGGCTCCGTGGAAATTCTCTCGGAGCCTCCGCAGCGAGCTCGGGAGGTGCAGACGCCGGCTGGCCCTCCGCCGGGAATTTCAGATCTAATGAAAGCCATTCTTCTCTGCAATTATGGTTAAAATGTCATTGGCTTTTCTTTAGGAATATCCCATAATGTTGTTAGGGAATGAGAGGCGGGGGCAGAGTGAAATAAAGCCAGGCAGAGAGAAGACGAAGACGAGTGAGAAAGCGAGCTGAAGGATGAGTGGATGAAGCTACGTAGATGATCTGCAGAGGAACAAACTCCGAACCCCTGAAAGAAGGGGCGCATAGAGGACCGTTTAATTCCAAAGTCCAGCACGAACCATGAAAGGCTGATTACGTTACAATAATATCACTAGGATAGCATTCTTTCACCTTAGAAACATAAGAAACATCATCTCAATGCACGATGCAAGAAAGTTGGTCCATGCATTTGTTAGAGGTTGTTAAGGTTAGATTACTGCAATGCATTACTGTCTGGATGCTCATGTAGGTGCATGAGTAAACTCCAGCTAGTACAGAATGCTGCAGCCAGAGTTCTAACCAGAACCAGGAAATTTGACCACATCACCCCAGTCTTTGACCACATCACCCCAGTCAATCACTGCACTGGTTACCCATCAAATTTAGGATTGACTACAAAATCCTACTTTTAACCTATAAAGCTCTAAATGGTCTCGCCCCGCAATACCTGAGTGAACTTTTAGTTCTTTACGACTCGCCACGCCCCCCGCGATCAACAGGTGCGGGGTCACTACTGGTCCCCAAAGTACAGAAGGTCACAGCTGGGAGCAGATCCTTCTCCTATAGAGCTCCGCAGTTGTGGAACAGCTTGCCGGTCAGTGTCCGGGACTCAGACACAGTCTCAGTGTTTAAATCCAAACTGAAAACACGTCTGTTTTCAGTTTACGTCCCAGATACTCATTTCACTTCACTTTGACACAGTGTCAATTATAAAGTCCAGTTTATCCCACAGTCACCCTGTTAAGCACAGACGGTGTTAAATTCACTTTAGGTAGGCTGTCTGAGTTAGGGTACTGGGCCAATATACCACTATTACCACGTATTTCAATATCAATCGTACAACGCCACTGACTGCCGCTGCTTCTGTTTGTTCTCTCTGAGATACGTCTCGCCAAAGGGGCCAAGGCCCCGAACCAAAGATAGACTCAAATTTGGTGGCAAGTCAAATGCCTGCCGCAGCATGTGGTCTCCAGCTGGCTGTGTGTTTTCTTCTCATGACTTCTCCTTGTTTTGCTCCCAGCAACCCAATGGACTGTTGGCAGAGTGGCAGTCAGCAGCTTGTTCCCTGAGTAAGCTTTTGGACAGGAGCACCACAGCACGGCAATGAGCAATGGCTGCTTCACATTACGCTTGTTTGTTTCACGTTCCTCAGCGATTTGTTGCCCGTCGCTGATACAGACATAAAAAAAATGTATTGTATTGTATTAAAATGCTCTCCTCATGCCTGCTCTGTGGGCCTTTGAGTGTGAAGGCGGCAGAAACGTGCCGAGAGGAGTCCTCTCTCCACTTGAGGACTGGGTCAAATTTTATGCTGAAATGTCAGACTCTTAGGACTGATAATGAGCAATAAAAGTGCATTTAAAAGGCCACGCAGAGCTCAGATGGGAGCGCAGTCCATCAGCGTAGAGATACCCAGTCCATCTACCCCAGGTACCAGTGTCCTTCATTCAACTCGAGCTGTTACACTAAATTACAATCTGGCAAAAACTTCGAATCCCGATCCGCCAAAGTGCCACTGAGCAAAGCACCGTCCCCACACACTGCTCCCCGGGCGCCTGTCATGGCTGCCCACTGCTCACTCAGGATGATGGGTTGAATGCAGAGGACAAATTTCACTGTGTGCACCGTGTGCTGTGCTGCTGTGTGACAATCACTTCACTTTATGACAGGCGCCCGGGGGGCAGTGTGTGGGGTACCTTGATCAAGGGGACCTCAGTGGCACCTTGTTTTTAAATTTTTTTATTAAAAACAGTAGTAAACAAGCAACACAAACAGATACAGAAACCTCTCAGGTGCATGGGCAGACATGGAGGAGACTCTGTCCTTCTTTTTTTTTAAATAATCCCAAAAAGAATCAAGTTGCAACCTTCATCCCAATTCTTTGCATCGGTGGTTCAGTGGTAGAATTCTCGCCTGCCATGCAGGAGGCCCGGGTTCAATTCCCGGCCAATGCAACTGTTCTGTTCTGAGCCAGCGGTGGCCTAGCGGTTAAGGAAGCGGCCCCGTAATCGGAAGGTTGCCGGTTCGAATCCCGATCCGCCAAGGTGCCACTGAGGTGCCACTGAGCAAAGCACCGTCCCCACACACTGCTCCCCGGGCGCCTGTCATGGCTGCCCACTGCTCACCGAGGGTGGTGGTTACAAGCAGAGGACACGTTTCGTTGTGTCACCGTGTGCTGCGCTGCAGTGTCTCACGATGACAATCACTTCACTTTCACGTTTTCACTTTGCAGAATCTTAAAAAAATA